>NW_013952570.1:408640-410118 GCF_001266775.1 Austrofundulus limnaeus | reverse complement strand
AGTAAAAGAAGCCATTTTTGTGAAGAAAGATTGTCCATCATTAAACGGAGGTGGAGGCCTCCGTTTTCAGTTGTCCCCCTCCTCCGGCGCGGCTGTAGTGAAGGTAGTTTTCATTCATGGTGCTGACTGTATCTTTGATTTATTAGGATTAAACATGAAACATGAAATGACAACAAGAAATATTTAGATCAGATTTAACCCCACATGTAGATTTGCACACTTTATAAGGCCACTAAAACTTATATTTTATCAATTTATGAAATGTCCCATGAGCCTTTGCTACTTGAGCGTATGGCAGACTTTCTCCATGTGCACAGACTAAATCAAAAGAGGGCCATTGCACAGCTTAATCGTTAAAAAGAAAGGACTTTACTTAAAAGTATTTGTATTTCATGTGGTTATATTACGCATTTGGCCCGCAGCCATGGACAGATTTTCATTTTGGCCCCCTCAGGGAAAATGTTTGGGCACCCCTGCTTTAAACATTTCAAAACAAAAACAACATATTCAAAATCTGACTCCAACAATCTTTTACTCTGTAAACACTGATAAAAAATTATTTTGTGGCCATGCGTTATTATTGTGGCCAGTGGACAATTGATATTGTATTGGAAAAATAACCTATCCTCTAAGTCTAACTCCCACAGTCTTCTCAGGTCCTCTTTTGCTTCCCCTAACTGTCACCATGACTTCACTGTTTATCTTCTGTTTTCTCTCAGATAAAGTGTTTTAAGATCAGGACAGTATCTGTTAGAAGTAATCATTCTTCCTGCCTCAGTGCACACGTTTGTACCACTGCCCTGTGTGACGTGACGTGTGTTTGCAATAAAACTCAGCTGACCATTCAATGGAGTGCCTTCATTCTTGGACCACGTGTTTCTGTTGTGGTTAAATAAAGAACTCCACAACAATATCATTCATAAAAACAAAACAATCTGTAGAGTGTAAAATTAAAAATCATGCCATGAATGAAAATGGTGCATTGTGAAGAAAAATAAATCTTATTTTATTCTCTCCTTATTTAAAAACAAAAAGCAACTTTAACTATATCAAGCTTTAATAATCTCAATATCTATAAAAAAAATAAGAATAATAGAGAAACAACATTGATATCTTCGTATCTTGTTTCCATTAGACACCATTTTTTATGTCACTGGAAGGGGTCCATATATCTAATATCTCATAGTTAATGAAACTGAATACTTTTAATGACAGTGTTATAAATACAGTGGGGGGTACTCGGCTATAGCTACAGAATGTCTTTTTTAATATTCCTCAGTAGATTTTACATCATGTCTTTTTGTTTAAAAATGCTGAAGAGAACAGTTTTGATTACAGGAACTTTTCGCCCTCTTTCATCGCCACTTGTTGGTTGTTTTGGTTTACCATTAAACATGTTTGTTTGTGTTGGCACAGTGTGCTGCTCTACAAGCTTGTGTTCACACTGCACCTACTTTTTTGATTCAATAAATCTGAGA
>NW_013952570.1:403049-404860 GCF_001266775.1 Austrofundulus limnaeus | reverse complement strand
CCATAGTTTCATCCGCCTCCATGATGACATCCCTCACCTTGTCGAACAGTGACTTTCTCATCAACACTATCATCATTCTGGGGAAGTTCTTCATCCATAAAGCTAAATATCTTAAGGTTAAACCAAATTTCTATCATTTTCACAATGACTTTATTTTGTACTGCAATTCTCTTAAAGTGATGCAGACTAAACATGCCCACAATCTGTGCTCTTTAATTGAAGAGTATAATTTAACATCTAAACCCCAGCCTTTTTTTGTTCCTTATTTTTAAACTTTTTATCTTTATTTGCACCCATGCTTTTCTTTCATATGCAAGTTTGTTTGTTTGTTTGTTTGTTTGAAATACGCCTTATTGTTTGTACATTGTATTATTTTGTGTGTTCTTTGTTGTTTAATAATAAAAAAAAAATGTATTTTTCCGTTTCTACCATCCTGTCCAGTAGATGGCGGTAACTAAATTGTTTGGTAGTCGTCAACCGTCCACTGACCACCGAAGAAGAAAACCCGGAAGTGTCATGGTGACCTGTGATGCAGAAACTGGGCTGTAATTTTGTGAATTCTAACTATTGATACTAGCATTTAGGTGAAACTGGGTCATCACGAATGGCGAACATTTTATTTAAAAAGTTAAATCTTCCTCCCGGCGTCCTGACCCGGTAAGCCGGAGTTCTGTTCACAGCCAAGGACGGAACATCAAGTCACACATGTCTGCACTGCTTTGTTTTCTGTGCTGTTTTTGTCACGGTTTGTGTGTTTGTTTGCAGGGTTGTCTGTCCTCTGTTGTCCCGTGCAGGCGGTTCGGGGTCAGAGGTCCAGCAGGTTTCTCTCCTGCACTCCACCGCAAACCTGCACAACTCCAACAAGACGTCGGTGGTCCGCTTTGGTCGGCAGCACTATGAGAGGATGTATCCGGTGCTGCTGGTCCGTCCGGACGGGTCTACAGTCCACATCAGATACAAAGAACCCAGAGGCATCCTTCTGGTCGGAACACACCTCTTTTCAAAATGAAATATTCTTGTGTGGTTGAACCTACTGCTGCCACATCCAACTTGAGCTTAATGCCTGTAAAGTTGATAGATTAATGGTTGTTTTTGTGTTGGCTCATGTTCACTAGATGTGGCAGCCATCTTGACAGATTCATTCCAAAAGTTTTTTTTTAATTAAACAAAGAACACACAAAATAATACAATGTACAAACAATAAGGCGTATTACAAACAAACTTGCATATAAGAGAAAAGGATGGGAGCAAATAAAGATAAGAAGTTTAAAAATAAGAAGGATTCATTCCAAAAGTTATTTAGTTGTAGATGCACATCCAGTAATTTATTTCCCAAAGTTTCATTAAATTTCTCCACTGATCCAAGAGAATAGTTTGCTAACAATCATTAACATTATTATCTGCCTACATAAACTCCTGATTAAAATCTTTTAAAAAAAAGTGCAAGAATTTGCATTTTGCACTATTGGATCTTAAGAAGGTTCTAAGTAGAGCTTCACAATGTTAAAAGAAGAAATCAGTGCAAGAGACAAGAAATTTTGAGCAGGAAATTTTCTGAAACTACATTTACACTCATGATTTTTTTTTCAGCTGATCAAAAGTTTAAGACCATAGCTCAAAAAAAACTGAAAACCCCCCAAAACAGAAATCAAAGTGTCAAAAAAAGGACTCAGTAATGAGTAGCTCCACCATTCTTGTTGATGACTTCAAACAATGGTTTTAGGCTTGATGCCAGTGTTTCCAGGAGGCTAGTGGGAACGTTGCTCCAAGTGTTGAAGATGGCTTCACGAAGGGCATCCACTGTCTGGAAC
>NW_013952570.1:400450-402409 GCF_001266775.1 Austrofundulus limnaeus | reverse complement strand
TCGGATCCTGCGGCTCAGAGCTGGTGAAATTTTTTTGGGTCTACCACTTGACTTTTTTGTTCCATAACCCTCAGGATCATTTAAAAAATGCAAAATGCCTGTCTTACTGGGTCCAACTTCAGCAGGGATGGCACGTTGTGAGAGGCCTTGCTTATGCAGCTCAACAATCCTACCAGGTTCAAAGTCAGTGAGTTTTTTTACTTTTACCATCAGGAGGTCTTGGCAGTGTAAAGACTTGACAGAAAATGACATGGAATCCAGATGTTTGCACAGCTTTTGGCTTTTAAAGACTATRGTCTTAAACTTTTGATCAGCTGAAAAAATCATGTTTGAGTGTAAATGCAGTTTCCAGAAAATTCCCTGCTCAAAAGTTCTTGTCTCTTGCACTGATTTCTTCTTTTAACATTGTGAAGCTCTACTTAGAACTTAAGATTCTATGATCTTAAGATTTTGATCAGGAGTGTATTTCAGAGGTGGGCGATTATTGAATTTAAGCAGCAGAAAGTTGTGTAAAGATTTAAGTTACTGTTTCTTTAAGCTGTTGTTGTTTTTTATTTCGAAGATGCCGGTTAATCTGGCCACTCTGTCCGAAGAGGAGCGTCAAGCTCGAATGAAGAAGAGGATGGTGAAGACAAAGGAAACAGAAGAAGTCATCTATGAAGATGACTTCAAAGTGGACACCTACAGTCACCTGTGGAAGAAGAAATGACACATCTGACATGTTTGTGATGTGCTGACTGCTGAACATCACAGAGACCTCATCTTCCTGAATCATGTCAAGAAACTAACAACGAGGAAAATGTTCTGACAGATTTTCTGCTACAAATGAACATATTGGAACCAAAATATGGGCCTTTTTGCTTCTAATAAAAAAAACTTTTGTGACTTGCAGTTTAATGAGGTAATTTAAAATCAGAGCTTTATTTAGTTTCTGTCAGTGGGTACCCCCCAGTTTCCTCCCACATACCAAAAACATTCATGTTAGGTTAATCAGTCAGTCAAAGTTTTCTCTAGATTAGAGTGTTTGTCTAACGTGTCCTTGTGATGGACTTGTGTTGCCTCTCACACTGTAGGTAAAGACAATAAACAGTGTAAAAAGGACTGTCCCACAAAAAAATTGTAGGGGATAAAAGAAAGAAAAAGTGGACTTTGAAAAAAAAAAGACTCAGTAATTACTAGTTTCCCATAACCCTGTTTTATTTTTCTATACTAATCCTGGAAATGACTAAAAATCTAATTACTTTTGTTCCAAAATTGCGTAAATTTAATGAGAAGAGATATATGAAGGAATTAGACAAAACTTATTTGCTATAATGTTTATAATGAACAAATATATCGACTGAGTGGTTAGAAAGTGCGATTTTAATCAGAAGGAAACATGAAAACAAGCTTTTAATATCGTCCAGCAGATGGCAGCACTGTAACTGGAGACTCGAGAAAAACCACAGAAGAAGAAAAAAAAAGCTGAAGAAGAACATTTGTGTTGACCTTTTTAGCTTAAAGATGGGGTACTGGGATGTTCCACAGGGGACCGATTGTGTGGAGAAAACATGGACTACAACCAAACTGGGCACAGCTTTGGGTAAATATCTGTCTGTAGAAAGGGTTTTTAATTGAGGCTAACTGCTCATGAGGAGCTGAGTGGAGTTAGCATTAGCACAACATAGCGCTGACGCTAACTAGCACTCTGGAGCTAACGGGGTTCTGTCAGATTTAATGTTCCGATTAAAGACCACAGTTCTGAAGCGATATTTTTTTAGTTCGGTTTAGTGGACTAACAGAATTAATGTTTGCCGACTGAAGCTTTGACACTCCAGGTTTCAATGACACGGTGCTCGAGGAGGACATCCAGTGGTCGATACTATGAACTGCAACTGAGACGTGATCTTTAGTCAAGGTCCACAACATTTCGTGTTTCAGCCTATTTTAATTTAGTCTCATTGTACCTATATATATATA
>NW_013952570.1:391114-397625 GCF_001266775.1 Austrofundulus limnaeus | reverse complement strand
TGTGATGTGAGTATCAGTCACATGGAGGCAGGGCTTAAAAGCCTGAATTTTACCTGAAACTCTCAGACTGAAGAAGTCTCTTGGAGGAGAGACGAAACATTTCATTAGAGAAGAACCCGTCCAGAAGACCTATACAATTTTTTTGTTTTTGCCAGATATGACAACTGTAAAACTTTTATTCATCATTTAAAACCCTTTAAGAGGTCATGAGGAACAAACATTAGCAGAGAACAGTTTGATTGTGTTGTTTGTGTACAATTCTAAATTGTTTCTGGTTCTGCTTCAGGTCTAGTGGGGTCAGCCTATTACTCCTTGTCGGTCCCACCTGAGCCTGCTCTGTCGACACTGACGAGGTCCCTCGGTGCTACAGTGTTGATGGGTAAACACATTCATGTTCAACACCTCACCGGTTACCTCTGAACTCGAGGCCTTGTGCCACAACCTCTGAAGACCTGCTGTCTTGTTGAAAACTGTCTGACTGCTGCTGAAATGATCACTTCAGATGTTGTTTGTCGCAGCAGTTCAGACACACACGATGACAGGAAGACTTGTCATTGTTAATAAGAGTTTAAAATTAAATCTTACTTGATCATTTAATGCTCTGAATATGTTAGAAATGACTGAGCTAAATTTCAGAGTCTGGAAACATTTAGGATTATAAAATAAAAAATGTGTGAGAATCCAAGTTCCGAGTTTGTATCTTTAGAGTCTGCATCTGAATATTTCATTTATTCATTTATTTTATTCAGGACAGTAATTAAAACACAGATATAAAAACATTTAAAGCCAGCTTTAGCTTCAGGCTAATTTAGCCTGTAAATAAAAACGTATTGAAGTTTGAACAAATCCATGTTGTTTATAAAACTCCTCTTTTTCTCTCCTGCCTGCTGGTGAATGTGTTCCCCTCTCCTCCAGCCTCCGTGGGGGCTGTCTTTGGAGTGACCACATGCCTCAGTGCTTCGATCCGAGACGCCCCCGAAGACCCCTTCAACTTTTTTATTGGGGGCTGCGCGTCGGGGGTCCTCCTCGGAGCCAGAAGTAACTATCAGTGTGGAATGTGTCAAAGTTTAAATGATTAAACTGCAAATTTTTGTTTTTAGTAAAATCTAAAAACAGACAAGTGTCTTTGTTGTTTAATGTTTTTTTTTTTTTTCTTTGAAGGGTTAACTTTCATGATAAAATGTGATTTGGTTGATTTAATGTCCTGAATGCTAATAGGTGTGTGTGTGTGTGTGTGTGTGTGTGTGTGTGTGTGTGTGTGTGTGTGTGTGTGTGTAGGCCAGAGTGCTGCGGTGGGAACGACAGCCTGTCTCGGTTTGGGAGCTGTGGCCTATTTGGTTAAAGCTGGTAGAGCAGAAGGATGGAGATTCAGCGGTCCTCCTGAGGTTTAAGACAGCTTTCAGAAGAACTTCTGTGACCGTTCTGTAAAAATATGTTACTCAATAAAGTTTATGTAAAAATAATCTGTTTTGTTCTTTTTTAGTTTTTTTATGCAGAGCATAAATGATTTGAGATGTTTTTTTGTCTCCCTGATCAGAGAGGATCAGCTGGTTTGTCTTCAGACCTCCTGATCTTTTTAATAAGAACCACCTCATCGTGTTTCTCCTTCATCACTTTAAATAAATACAACCTGAACGAAGATCAGCATTCAGCAGCTGAGAAGTTTCTAATCAATTTCATTTCTACCTTTTTATTTAGTTAAGTGTTTCGTTATTCATCTGTTTTAACTAAGAACTAAAATTAGACTAAAGTTTGTCAAAACAAAAACTGAACATGTTTAAGACAAAATACAACCGTTATATACTGAAAGTATTTATCTTTAAGTTTTTAATAGCTAACATTGGTAAATCAATTCACTCATAGACTAATAATTAGTATAGGTGATCTTCGTAAGAGTCATTGGGCCTCACAAAGGGTTTGTACGAACATGTCACGTCAGATTCAAACGCTTCTATCTTCAGGAAAAGTGTGTTAATGAGCTGCGTAAATTCCACCTGTTCTATCCAGCTGCTCGTGCACGTGAGAGATTAGCATAATTACCACCCCAAAAACACCATATAAGGCTATGTTTCCTGCCTCAGACACAAGGAAGTGTCCATTCATGAAAAATAACAGCGATAATTAAAAAGAAGAACTTGACGAGTTCAGAGATTGAAGTCCGTCTGTCAGAGATCCAGAAAAKAAAATCTGTCATTTTTAGCAGGTCAGCTGTGGAATAAAAAGAGCTGCTAAAAGTATAAACAACTGTGTTAAATCATTTTCATTTATTCAGAAGACACAGCGCTGCACACCGTTTTCACCGTTCTCTCATGTTTTAGTTTGTATTACTCTTGTTGTACAAAATACTTATTTACTGAGTACACTCATTCCAGGATAAAGCTATGAAATCAAAACCAGCAAACATTAAGCCAGAAATTAGCCTTTATTAGAAATTAGATTTAAACAAAAATGTAGTTAGAATTTTTCATGAAACCTTTACTTTCAGAGTTCTGGTGGTCCGTTGTGACCACTGGTTGTGACGTTGCTCCAGAACAGAGGGACAACAGCCAAAGAAATACACAAATATAATGATCAGTGTGTAGAAGTACAAACTGCTGGTATTTTATACTTCATTCAGAAATGCAGCTGGGCCCGTTCATCATGACCGGTGTCATTAGTAAGAAGCTAAATCGGATCAGAAGGTTCTGCTCTGCAGCGATGCTGACCAGGCAGCACCAACCTGTTGGACCACAGGAGGTCCGAGGACCACAGGAGGACCACCTGGTCCAGATCGGGCTCCACACACAGTTACTTGATGTTCCTCAGGATGCGTCGGGTGTGGCTGCTCTTCACTGCAGCTAATGCAGCTTCCAGGCTGGAGATGAGGTGCAGCAGGGTTCTGGGGTCCACCTGCAGGACCCAGCTGCTGCTGTCGCTCAGGAGCAGCCGGGTCGTCACCGTGGGAACGACCTGCTGACGGAGCGAACGACTCGCCAGCTGGAAACAGGAGACGGAAATCAAATTGAGTTCATTAAGTCAGGTCTGAACGGTGCTGGTTCTGATCCATGGAACCAGTTTGATCTGGTCTGAATGTGCAGGACAAGCACCGCTCTGACCTGAACGTCCAGTCTCCACTCCAGGTTCTGGTAGGCGGGCTGACTGCAGACCAGCTGGTTCAGGATGGTCCGGATCTGGCTGTGGTGGTCCCGGTACAGCTGGGAGGGCACAGAACTGTTTAAAAAGGTCCGTTCGGCTCACATCAGCCAACGGTCGCAGCTCGTTCAACTCACCTGCAGCAGGAAGCGGTTGAGCTCCTCGCTAAGTCCCAGAACCAGGACCGAGTCCAGAAAGTCCACATCAGAGATCTGAGCACAGCATGAGAGGGTGAGAGTCCTGGACCAGCAGGTTCTGATCCGACAGTCCGCTGGGTTCACACAGGATCACTTTCAGCTGTAGGTTTGTTTTCTGTGTGGTTTGTTGTTTGAATGATTTAAATCTAAAACTGTCAGAACTTGTTTCTGATACATTCAGACTTCAAGATATTAAACTTTACTTAAGAACTAATATTAATATTATTAATATTATTATTATTAGAGATTTAAATACTCCAATTCCTTCAAAAACATTCTCTGACCTCCACATTTCTGCTCCTTTTTAACTTTTCTGACAGTTTTCAGATTCAATAAACATTTTTGCCATGTGCAAGTCTCAACTAGTAAAATTAAGCTTTTACCTACAGTTTTATTATTTTAGCGTTTTAGTATTATTCTGCTAAATTTATATTATACCTACCGTTCTGCTGATATGTGACTGAATGGGTATTTTGTGCATTTTAGCTTTTAGCTACTGTTTAAATAAATTCAGCTTTTAGACTCTGGACTGCTTATTTTATCTTTTTGCTACTTTTTTATTTAAACTAGTTTTACTAATATTAGCTATTAGCTAGTATGATTTAAAAAATCTAGCTTCTGTTTTAAATGTTTTAGCTTTTAGCTGGTTTTATATTTTGCTTCTTTTTTCTGATAATTTGATCTTTTTGCTACTGTGAAGCTAATTTTAACTCTTAAAGGGCCAATATTATGTGTTTCTCAGGCATACATTTAAATACTATACCATAATAAAATATCTATGTCACCTTTAGCTGTTATTAAAATGCTGTTTTATGTTTAAATAGAAAATAAACTTATCTTCTCATCACTTCCTCTTCTAAATGCCTTGAAATTGGCCTCTGTCTCTTTAAGAACCACCTTCAGCTTCTGTCCTGCTCCTCAGCATGGCTTCCTAAAAACACTGCAGGATTTCTCAAACATGCATGAATGAGTCAAAGCAAGGCTTTGGGTATGTTTTTTCATGAGAGTATAACATTATAACATGATATAAAACTCAGAAAAGTTGATTTTACATGATATTGCCCCTTTAATGGTCATTGTGTGCTTTTTGGCTATTAGCTACTGTTTTACTAAATTTAACTTTTAGATTGTTTTGCTAATTTTAGCTTTTTGCTGTGTTTTTGCTCTGAGCTACTGTTTTACTAAAATTAGCTTTTAGCAACTACAAATTCTAGTTTGTTTTAAAAGTTTTAGCTTTTAGGTTGCTATTGTTTTGCTAGTTTAAACTTTTTGCTACTGAAATGCTAATCTTAGCTCTTGGTGACAATTTTGCACATTTTAGCTTTTAGGTACCGGTATGCTTAACCGGGCCGGTCACACTAGACAACTTTCGAGACACTTTTTATGTCTAAATTGCTAATAAAAGTGATATATTTGATATATGTGTTAGAATTACATTATGTGCGCACCGAAAAGAAGCTTCCTGTTGATTTTTTCAATTCCATCTTCAACGTAGACGTCTTTAAAATGTTCATAAGTTGTGTAGTGTGACAGGGTCTTAAATAATTCAATTTCAGCTTATTTGACAAATTCCAGCAGTCATTAAACATTCAGCTGCATTTTCAGCTGAAAATGTTAGTTTTCTAGTTAATCTCCTGTTTGATGCCAGTGTTGTGTCTGACTGTTGATCAGCTGACGCTCCTCTCACCACATGTTTGGAGCTCTCCATCAGCAGGAACACCAGACCCTCCACTCCACGCTGGACCGTTTCCACAGGAACACACAGCTTCCCTGAAAGCATCAGGAACTTTAAACTTACTGCTCTGAAGGAAAACAAGTAAATAATCTGAAATCTTTTTTAAAAATGTTCATCAATTATACAAAAGAAACAAAAATCTGGTCCCTGTTTACTAAAATCTTCTCTTATAAAACCTGATTAGAAGCAGAAAAAATTAAAACAGGCTGCCACTAACAAAAAGACTTGCAGATGGGCGGCAGAACCAAATTTAACTAGAGAAATTGTATTTCCTGCGAAAATACTAGTGTGAATGCCTGTAGCTGAAAACTTTAGCTGAAAGCTGCTGAAGAAGCTGAAATTGAGCTGAACATGTTGTTAAACATGAAAAGCTGAACGAATTTTAAAAAAGCAGAAAAACAGTTAAAAGGAGCAAAAATATGGCTGAATTAGCATAAAAAAGCTAAAAGCTAAAGGCTAAAATAGCTGAACACAGCAGAATGCAACTGTAAGAAGCATAAACAGCATAAATTAGCAAAAAAAAGTATAACAAAGCAGAAAAACACAGAATAGCAGAAAGAAGAAACATTTTAGCTGATGTGGCATCAAAAAGCTAAAGTTAGCAGAAAAAAGCTAAAAGTAGCAGACTCAAGTTGAAAGTGGCACACAGATAGTGAAATGGATGTAACAAATTCAAAATTATCAGAAAAAAACATAAAACTACTAAAAAGTGATCATTTACAAAACAGGTAAAACAGCTGACATTTTTAGTGAAACAGCTAAAAAGTAGCTGGAAACATTTTAATTAGCATAAGGATGCATAAGAAACACAAGTTTGTTGAATTTAGCAGAATTCAGTTGAAATTGCTCCAGAAAATTTGTAATATAGAAAGCTAACTGGGGCTAATAACAGCTACAATTTAGCTAAAGTCGTAGCAAATAGCTGAATATAGAAGAAAGCACGTGTAAGAAGCATAAATAGCACAAATTAGCTGAAAAAAGTATAACAAAGCAGGAAAAAGCAAAGAATAGCAGAAAGAAGTAGAATTTTAGTTAATATAGCAGAAAAAAGCTAAAGTTAGTATAAAAATAAGCTAAACGTAGCTGACTCAAATTGAAAGTAGCACCCAGATGTGAAATGGCAAAATTTGGCAGAAAAAAATCCCATAAAACTACTAAAAAGTGATCATTTGAAGTAAAACAGCCAAAGTTGTCAGTGAAACAGCTAAATTTTAGCTGGAAACAATTTAATTAGCATAAGGATGCATAAGGAGCACAAGTTTGCTGAATTTAGCAGAATTCAGTTGAAATACCTCCAAAAATGTGTAATTAGCTTAGAAAGCTAACTTTGGATAATAACAGTTAAAATTTAGCTAAATTTGTAGCAAATAGCTGAATATAGAAGAAAGCAACTGTAAGAAGCATAAATAGCACAAATTAGCAGAAAAAGTATAACAAAGCAGAAAAA
>NW_013952570.1:381671-390195 GCF_001266775.1 Austrofundulus limnaeus | reverse complement strand
ATCGATACAGGGCTTCAGAATATCGATACAGTATCGGGAAATGAAATATTGTGATATTTCAGTGTATCGATATTGTCTTACACCCCTAGTTTTGATATATGAATTGTTGAAGTAGCACAGAAAGGTTACCTAAAAACGTACGGACGAAAAAATTATCTCAGTGGTGTGAATAATGTATCAGAACATGTGGATGAAAGCAAACCTCAGCAGATGAAAACAAACGTCAGCAGATAAAAACAAACGTCAGCAGATGAAAACAAAGACAGACTTACTTGCTGCCCCCTCATAGGTCTTCGGACTGGTTCCTCTGCGTAAGAACTCCAAGGCGATACGGCCGAACTCCTCAACCACTGAGGACAAAAACCTGTTGTATAAATGTTGCTCCACACAGACACAGTCAGGATGAAAATTAAATAAAAGTTCATTAGTTAAAACGAGTTTCACTTAAATCCATGCATCAGTTAATGAAGCCATCAGTTTACGGTCATGTTCTCAGTTTGTGTTGTGGGTTTTAGCCTTTATGGACACAGTTACAGTGTTTTGTGTTTTCTAGGGTCACTAGGCTGTAGCAGTCATGATCAGCTGCAGGTGTTCATCCAGTCATTTATCCCCTGAAAGTTTCGTCAAAATCCATCTAATGGTTTGTGGGATATTTTGCTAACAGAGTTGAGTATTGAGTTGATAATTAATGGCAACTTTAAAGAGCAGTCTGTTGTTAATGTGTTAAATATTCTCAGCTATTTTCGTGTTTTTTTTTTTTTTTTTAGCTGTTTTGACTGTGGCGGCCATCTTGAATCTGGTTGAAATCAGCTGAAACATAAAATACATAAATAGTTTTATGTAAACCCGACCAGTGTTGTGTGAAATATGAAACAACAAACAGTAGAACAAACACGGGGTAGATAACATAATCGCAACAAACAAAAACAGGAACAAAATCCCTGACAGGCTGTAAAACCAGAGCTGTTTTTATTTATTGACGTTCATATCGCGGTCACATTTTCCACGAGTCTTCAGTAAAACATTTGGAACCACTGACCGGAAGGTTTCAGGGAAGGAACCCTGCTCCCAGCCACCAGAACCGGCGAGCAGAGTCTAAACTCACCGGAGGGTTCGACGGTCTGGAGGAAGTGGAGGTGGTCTTTCTGCTCCTCGGTTAAAACCAGCAGCATCCTGAACACCGGAACTCCCAGGAGGAACTCAAAACAATCCAAACAGAACTGGTTCTTCTTCGCTGGTTCCGCCTGTCGTCACCTCCTTCAGTCTGACGTCATCACTGCCCCCTGCTGGAGCTCCGAGGAAACCACCTGCTGCTTTACAGGTTCTGGCAGTTCCTTTGGTTTTTAAGAGTAATTTTACTCAACGTGAACATTTGTTTTTATTGTTGTTTTATCGGTTCATTTAGCTGAACTGTAAAGAACTTTGGTCAACTTTTATAGTTTATATGTGCTAAACTATTTAGATGTCCTGATGCATCTCAGTAAAACAGTTAAAAAATCAAAAAGAAAAAAATTGTATAGGTCCTCTGGACGGGTTCTTCTTTAATGAAACATTTCATCTCTCCTCCAAGAGACTTCTTCAGTCTGAGAGTTACAGGCAAAATCCATGCTTTTAAGCACTGTCTCCATGTGACTGATACATCACATGGCCATCGTTGACACCTAATTAACACATTTTTAACAGGGGTGGAGTGATACTGGCAATAGCAGCACTGTAGGAGGGGGACAACTGAAAACGGAGGCCTCCACCTGTTTAATGATGGATGGTCTTGCTTCACAAAAATGGCTTCTTTTACTCCTCTCTCAAACCAACGTTCCTCTCTATCAAGAATGAGAACATCCTCATCTCTGAAAGAGTGACCGCTGGCCTGTAAATGAGTGAAAACTGCAGAGTTCTGGCCATTAGATGTAGCTCGTCTGTGTTGGGACATTCTTTTGAACAGTGGCTGCTTTGTTTCCCCGATGTATAACCTTTTTTTTTTAAACTATTTAGACTTTGACCAGAGCCAACCTCGTTCAGACGGCTGCCACAACTAAGTACATTTAGCAAATATGGATAACTTGAGTTTGAGCTAAATTTTGAAAAGGTCACACCCAGTGTGACATCTCTCACATAACAAGACTGTTTTTTCCTAGGCGAAACGTTTTTATCAGGTGTTCTTAGTGTAAAACTGGCATAACAGGAAGCAGGTGATGGAATTCTAGATTAACAGACTAAAGCATACTTGTAATCTTTGGGATTTTATGTATTTTTAGACACAACAAAATTACAGCTTGTTTTTACAGTAGGATGATTGGTCACAGCCTAAAGATAAGCTAACATTCATCATAAATTGAGTTCAAAATAGTTAAATGTGGTGAAAAACTCTGTTTTTGTCATTAAATCTCTCCAACACTTCCAATTTTCTACTTCTTAAGTACAAAATCAAGAAATACCAAAAAAATTTAAATGTAAAACTTTATTGAGCGTACAAAATTAGATAAGACAGGAAATCAGAGAAGAAAGTGTACATATTTTTATTTCAAACCCCCACCACCCCCCACACATGAACACTGAGGCTAAAGTTCAAGAATAAAAACACTTCACAAACTATAAAAAAAAATAGTCTAACATCATCCCAGACGTGTTTTCACGAGCAGTTCAACATTTGGAGTGTTTCTCATCTTTGAGCAAGTTGTTCTTTAGAACATCGACATGTTTACATGGAGTTACTGCTCTTTATTTAGAATAAAGTCCAGGACTCTTTACTCTCGTAAGTCACGTTTTTTTTCTATTCCTTTAGACTGAAAGGGTTGAAGTTTGCCAGTAGTATTTGTTTTATAGACCTGTAAAAAGTTTCCCATAATGATTTAGGAAAAGATTTACTGAAATATGTACTATGTACTCAAGTCAGAAGTACACCTGAAGCACCTGATCTCTTCTGCTGAAACCATCAGGATCAGCCCAAGGTGGAAAAAAACATTATTTTCTTGTTTCAAAGGTCAGAGATTAAAGTCAAAATCGTAAGATGATTCAAACAGACAGAGTATGGATTTCAAAATCCATTTTAAATCATCTTTAGCTAATAAAAAAAGCTCACGAGTAAATACAGGTTTTTAGCTCCAGATGTAAATTAGCGTGATGGTGTGGTCATCAGGGCTTCGTTTCAATGATTTATAACTTTACTCAAGACATTTGGACTTGAATCTCAAAACTCTGAAACAAAAAAAAAAATAATAATAAAATAAAAGCAAAACAAACCCTCAGTTTTTCCTTCTAGGCGGCTCTAATGTGTAAATTCAGGATACCAAAAGAGAGACCACCTGGGGCAGCTGCAGAACTGAGTCTGACTGCAGTCCAGTGAGGTCCAACTGCAAACTAGATTAAACTGATGCAATTACAGCTTTCTAGGACATGGACCACGTGGGTTTTGGTTGGAGCCTTTGCAGTGATGCAGTCACTGGACCTAGACTAGTTTAGACTAGTTGGTCAAAAAATGTGAGGAGAAAAAGACGGCAAACTGCTGTAGTTCCACTGAATTCTGAGTGTTTACCACAAACCACTGAGCCAGGCATCAGCTCAGCCTATTGTTGTAAATCTGTACTGTAGGTCTCACACATCTTCTGCCCTACATCCATGATTTCATCTACTGGACTGTAGAAATAAAGACAGTCAAACCCAAACTTACATCTTAAACAGATGCCTGAACCACCAGAAGCAACTCATCTGCCAACCTCTGAGACAATCCTGAGCAAATGAAGAAACTAAATGTTTTTAGATGTATTTTGAGACTCCTGTTATTCTGTCCTCAGACAGTCTAATGAGGTACAGACTGAACCAAAACCTCCACATCTCCACACTAACCTACGACTACAAACTCAGTGATGACCGAGGTCCGACAAAAAGCTACAAAAGGCTGAAATAAGGGGTGAGAGCATCTGGAATAAACTCAGAGGATCCTCCACACTGAGGAAAATAAACAAACAAATATATAAAACAACCTACTCCTCCACTGTTCTTTCAAAATCAATCATTTAGTTTTTTTTTAGTGTAAGTGCTGTCAGTAAAAAAAGATCTGTGGACTAAAGAGTCAGCCTCTGTGGGGGGTAACACCCTCCCTGTATCTTAGAGGGTTTAAATCCAGATTAATTTTATTTATTGAAGACCCTGTTTACATTTGTCACTAACTTGTGTCTTCAGCTTTTTGTTTGCTCTGACAGCAAATAGAGGCTCAGTGTTTTCACTTACACCACCTTCAGAGGTGGTCTGGTCCCCTTATATCGCATGTTTGGCAGTCTAATCCTAATCCAGCCACCGATCCCACACAGGAAGCAGAGTAAATGCCCCAAGAGAAATAATAATAATAATACAAAAAAAGTTGGCTCAGCTGTCATTTCACCAATAACTAAACTGTGATCTTAAGGAACATTTAAAAAAATACAGCTTTTTGTTATTTCTCAATAAACTTGAATTATTTTTATTTGTTTTGTTGGGATTAAAGTAAATTATAGGACACTGTATGGGTGAGTTTACCTCCAGTTTAGAGTTTGTTTACTTTTAGAGCTGTTTTGAGGTTTACTGTCAGCTATAACCTCATGTCAGTCACAGAATAAGTGTTGCGTTGCATTTTTTACCTAATTAAACCGAGCAGAGGGTAAAAGTAAATAAGCTTAAGAGGTAACTCATCCAGAAATGGGAATTAAATAACTCTAAATCATGTTCACGTCAAAATATCACAGTTCTGATGTCTGAACTATAAATTATCTTTTACTGTTTACTGTGATCTCTCTGCAAAAATATTTTAACATTACACTATGCTTATGAGGACATTTTGTCATTCTGTGGACATCTGTCTGGTCCACACAGTGGAACAACACTATTTGTGAGTTCGGTTTAGGGTAAGGGGGTCAGGCTGTTGAAATTAATGGAAGTCAATGCAAAGTCCACGCAAGTATAGAGAAACGTGTGTGTGTGTGTATGTATATGCCTAATAGCCGACATCTGATCGCAAAACGTTTTAGGACCGAATGCATCAGTTGACAATCTTCTAAAGCTTTTTCACACAACTCATCATTACTAACTCAACATTCAAAAGAACCGGTTCTATTCCGTTTAAAAAGCAAAATCCTATATTTAAAACCAAAAACAACCGATACACATCTTTAAAATGACTAAACTAATGTCTCCAGACACTAAAACTCCCAACTTCATCTTGATTTAAGATGTCCTGTTTAGTGTATTGAAGTTAATTATAATAAAAAAACAAAACATGAGGATTTGAGGCTTTTCTCAGTGACAATTAGAGCCTCACACACAAAGATGTGATTAAATCAAGAAAATGAGATACAAACAAAACATTCAGCTGTATTAAACCAGGCGTATGCATGAATCCGAGCACACTTCCTTTGAGCTTCATGATTCAACGTGGAGCAGAGCGACGACGACGCGCCTCCATTTAAAAACACAAATAGCTCTGTGTGTGATTTTCCTCTCTGCGCAATTAAAATCATGTCTACAAGCAGAGAAAAGAAGAATTTTGTGAAATGTTAGATACGCTCCTAAATAAGGTAGTGGAGCGTGTATTAATGTCCTTTAGCATTAGCCCTGAGCCAAAAGAGTGAGTGTGTGTGTGTGTGTGTGTGAGTGTGTGTGTGTGTGTGAAGCTTGTCAGAGCTGCTTCACACCTGCAGCTGTCTGTCGCCTCTCATCCAGTATCAAACACAAACTCCACACTCTAATAGTGAGTGAATGAAGCGAGCCAGAGGTGCGTCATTATGACATAACTGCTGTAAACAGAGACTCAGAGGTTGATTTATCAAATATTCTGATGTTCAGAGAATTTATCTGATGAACTGTGTGATGGACGTCTCTGAAAGTTTAATGAAGAATGAAAACACAGCCCATTTCTACTTCATCAACTCGATGATTGATGGAGTCGTGTTTCAAACGGCAGCTTCTCTGTGGCGCACCGTGACAAAGGATTCAAGTTTACAAACCTAATGTTCAGCGCAAACTATGTGAGGAGAGAAACATAACTTAAAACAGCTTAGTTTATATGTAATAGATTGTATGAGAAGATAAAAACAAATCGTTGAGTAATTTATTTGTTTGTGGTTAAATTTGACGACTAAAATGAACATTTAAACACCTAAAGCGGGACACTGGCTGCCTTAACGTGATGACAGAACTATTATTTGTTCTGATTTGCAGATTCAACATTTATTTGAATATTTTCACACCAAACAGACCTATAAATGATTTTAAAGTTAGATTTTTCTACGTGGGATAATATGAAGGAGCCCAGCTTCTTAAACTGTTTGCATGCTGACATGGCCACGCTCGCTCTGACACCAAAAATCTGACTTTCAGCTCAACCTAACAAAGCAGAGGTGTGTTTAATATTAATTCACATCCGCAACAGTTTCCCAGAATGCACCTGGTGTTGCCAACAGAAGAAAACCTGTAGAAACGTATATGTGTGTGGGACTGAGCTGTTCCACAGTCCTTTCATTGTTGATACTTTTGCACAAAGTTAATACGCTACTTTTTTTTTTGTGTACATGAGGCTCAAACTATGAGGTTTTTCCCACCAAACAGGTTCCAGTGCTGAACTGGAGCTCTGTGTTCCCACGACTGTGTGTTCTGGTTCTGGTACTGAAAAACCAGAACCTACACAAACTATGCTGGACCAGAGCAAAAGAAAAAAAAAAAATGGTTTTGTCAGAAAGACGGACTCATGGAGACAAACAACCAATAAAACTTGTGAATTGCTGTTTTCTTTAATTTAATAGAAAACACTTTAACATGAACAGGAAGTCAGATTAACTCCGGCTCTAGCAGATTATTAGAACCAGTTAGGAACCAGCTCCAGACCTGGTCTGGCACTGAAATCTCTTTAGTGGAAAACCCCGTTAAGTCCAGGAGCCTGACAGAGGGTCTTTAATCTGTCCTTTAATCTGAGCCTCTAACCAACACATCACTACAAACTGATTTCATTGGAAACTTAACATAATTGCAAAGAAAATGTACTTTTCCCAACATTTAATTTGGCTTTTTTTTCTTCTTCAACAAAATGTGTTACTAAATATAAAACCTACAGCAGATAAATTGAATAACTGACTAAAACTAAAAGAAGAGTGGGAGTGTTTGGAATAAACTGAACAGGTTCAGTTTGTGGATCCACCAACAGTCCTGTTTACTGATACTGCTTCTGCTGAATATTCTTTAAAATAATAACAAACTAAAAGCCCAATTCAATGTACTAGTAAAGTCTGAAATGATAAAAACACTTACTGAGCACAGGTAATAATGGAATGGCTCTCAATAAAAATAGTCAAATAATACATAAGAATAAGTCAAATAAAAATCAGGAAGCTGAAGGCTTCACATGACGGCACACTCTCTTGAAGACACTTTGCCCTGTGGAACAAACACAAAGGTTAAAAAAACTTTTTAGATTTAACTCGGTAAATAAATTAAATAAAAAAAAAAAAGGACCCGCTGCATTAAAATAAGACATTTCTGAAAACAAGAGAGTAAATGCAGCTGCAGCCTAAAATGTCAACAAAACTTTGTAAATAATCTAAACTTTGTGTTTTGGATTTATGAGTGAGAGGTGTGCAAGAAAAGATCAAAAGAAAAGTTGATAACAGTGAGTCCCCATGTCACCGTGGTGACCACACATTTGTGTCTCTCACTCCCTGACTGCCAAGTTAAAGAGGCAGACAGAAATGAACGGAAAAATAAGCCTCAATCTGCCTTTTTTTTCTTTCACAACTCTATGATTTTTAAAATCTCTGATTGTCATCTCTTGTTTTAGCTAATAAAACTCCAGAACAATGAGACAGAACCTAGTTTTGACACAGTGACTTCATAACAGACATAAACCTTAGAACCACAACAGACTCCTGCTTTGTGACATACTCTAAATGAGAATTAAACGTCTGCTTTCTCTCTCTGTTTCTTTTTTTTTTTTTGCATTTATGACACAAAACTAATGAGGGTAAAGCAAGAAAATGAAGTATTTTACCGTCTGCACCACTTCATCTTCCTCCCCATCACCATTTTCAACCTCCACCTGAGTCTTGGTGACAGTCCTCCGGGCCACCTCCTGCAGACAGGAAGTCAGACACGTCATTATACGTCTGTCGACTAACAGGAAGGACATGAATATCTCCAAGCAATAGACAATTTAAATCTGGAATGAAGCAAATATCATTTAGGCTGTTTTTCCTGTTCAAGCTCAGTTTGTTGCTCAGAGACAACATTTATCACATTGACCTGATGCATCTCAGTAATCCAGGTAAAAAATCAAAAAGAAAAAAAATTGTATAGGTCCTCTGGACGGGTTCTTCTCTAATGAAACGTTTTGTCTCTCCTCCAAGAGACTTCTTCAGTCTGAGAGTTTCAGGCAAAATTCAGGCTTTTAAGCACTGCCTCCATGTGACTGATACTCACATCACATGGCTTTACCCAAGTGAGGACAAGGTGAGGGATGTCATCATGGAGGCGGATGAAACTATGGTCTCTTGATGTTACATCGCTC
>NW_013952570.1:378574-380632 GCF_001266775.1 Austrofundulus limnaeus | reverse complement strand
GAGCGATGTAACATCAAGAGACCATAGTTTCATCCGCCTCCATGATGACATCCCTCACCTTGTCCTCACTTGGGTAAAGCCATGTGATGTGAGTATCAGTCACATGGAGGCAGTGCTTAAAAGCCTGAATTTTGCCTGAAACTCTCAGACTGAAGAAGTCTCTTGGAGGAGAGACGAAACGTTTCATTAGAGAAGAACCCGTCCAGAAGACCTATACAATTTTTTTCTGTTTGATTTATCACATTGCTAAATACAGGATGTGGATCAGGTTCAGTTCAATTATATTGAGCTGATTCAAAGTTATGGTCTAGACAAGAGAACAAACTATGAAATAATATATCTGTCCTTCAACTGGTGTATGATATTAATTAAAACTCATGTTTCTATTTGAATAAAGGACAGTTGGATTCTTACCTCTCCGTCAGCATTAATCAGAGAGGTCACAATGACAATTCCTGTGCCCCAGTTAGCCTGGCTCTTCCACAGCAGATCAGTGGGTGGACTGTGGGCAACTCCAGCATCAGCAGACCACACCTGGGAGGAGAAATCACACAAACAGAATCTGAAACAGCTCAGGGAAAAGCCATAAATGTTTGTTGATCTTTTCCTCATCAATCAGAACAAACAGGAGTGGAGGGTCTGATGATCATAAAAACAAAACATTGTGTCAGTTTAAACTCACCGTGACGGTCCGCCCAGACTTCAGGACAAACTTTGGGGAGAACTTGTAGATGATCTCCTCCTCATCATCAACCTGCCTCTTTATTCTCCAGTTGCCCAAAGGTTGGTCCTGATAAACACAATAAAAATAAACGATCTGACACAACTTCAACAGAAACCACAACTTCAAGATGATTAAAAACAGATGATTGGAGTCAGATTATCTACAGAGGGTTGGTGTGTTGAGTCCAGTCAGGAGCACAGAATAAAACCTGCAGGATGAAAATACACCAGGGGCCTCATGTACAAAGACTTGCGTGGATTTCTTACTGAAACCTGACGTACGGTCAAATCCAGAAAACGGCAAACGCACAAAAAAATCCAGATGTAAACTGTGCGTACGCCTGAATCCACGCACATTTCTTTTGTACATCCCAATTAACGTGGAACTGAGCGCAGGTAAGACACCTCCCCTGACACGCCTTCATTAACATATGTTAAACAGATGCAAATTACTTCCTGCATGTGTGAAGGACACGTTTGAGTGATCCCTGCACGATCAGAAACGATTTCTAATGTCATAAAAATAATGAATTAAATATAGTGAGTGAGAAAAAAATCCTAAGTAAAAATAGGAATAAAATATGTTTATCACGCAAAGAACGAGTAATTGTGTGTCTGTGTGTGTGTGTGCGCACACGCTGCTGTGTTGCGCAACCGGCTCATCCATCCATTCCGAGTCCGAAAATATTAACTTTGCGCAGGAGTTTATTATCATAATTACTGTAAACACAGAGGAACAGATGTTTGGTAGAACATAGATCTTAGTTTATTTAATAACTGATATTAAGAAACGAGTCTCAGCGCCTCAGTAGAGAGTTCATGACAATGACGTGATGTTGGAGAGTCTCCACAAATGCTGCGCGCGCCGCAGCCTTTGTGCACAATCTGTTTGTCTGTCAAGTTTTTGCTCTCCTTCTTACAGCATTTTCACAGTTGTAAAGTGTACTTCCACATGTCATTTTGGAGAAATCTACAACAACGTAAACGCAAAGTATGAAACACCTCCACTGCCAGCGAAGGTGCACACGCTCCAGAGCGCGACCATAACTCAGCCTTTAGAGTCATATGGATGAGACGATTCCATTGGTCATGACTCTGCTTTGGGTGGACTGGACTGGCACAGTCCTGGTGGGTCTGCCAGCTCCCWCTGGAAAGCTCCTGTGGAACCCCAGTTCAACCGCTGCTGCTGCACGTGCGGCGCACGCAGCTACTTGCTGCGTCGCGCTCCCAGAGCTCAGCAGTGCCAAACTAAAAAATGATTTTTCCTCAAAACAGCTGATGAGCCACTCGTCATCAGAAAATTCTATCTGTTTATAAATAAAAGCTCTGCGTGTT
>NW_013952570.1:372657-377699 GCF_001266775.1 Austrofundulus limnaeus | reverse complement strand
GTTATATATAATATAACTCTTAACTGCAGCAGCACCTGTTCAGCCCCTCTACATCAGTTCTACTCGATTCACTTTGGGTTGGGTCGGTTCTGCTCAGTATTCGTGTGTCTCCACACAGTGGGTGTGATAATGTGCAGACCGTCCGCAGCGGCTTCAACTGTTGTATTAAAAATAATAATAAAATAAAATAAAAAAGCTGTTGTGGTCTTACCGTTCGGATTTCACTTTTATTTATTTTCACGGTGCTGTTTAGCTCAGTGCTTGTGTAACCGTGCGGCCAGTATGCTGAAAACCACCCGTGATCTGCTCAGCTTCGTCTCCTTCACCTCTCTCCAGGAAGTGTTTTCAAGTTCTGCCTTTTTCAAAAAGGCAGTTTTATTTCACCACATTGTCGTATCGCGCCGCGCGCTCGTATTCCTAAACAAAAGCAGCTCTCTCCAGGAGGAAATTTGCTGTCAGTCGATCCAAGAGTTAATCCATGGGCAGAATTCTGCTGACATTAAAATCATAAGCGTGCTGTACTCGCTTCTACCCGAACCACAGGAGAGGAGGTTCTGAGACAGCGCGGCTGTGGAGCGCGCTTGGAGAGGTGCATTGGGTTGAGACCAAGCCGAGTCGAACCGCATACAAGAGAGTCCATGGAGATTGTGTGCCGAGGCTGTCACTGTTAACAGTGAACAGCAGAGGATGCAAAGTAATAGCTTTCTTTGAGGCACCGAAATAAAGCACCAAAGTTAGAGATGTGTTTCGGTCTGTGTACTACCGTGGATTTTCGCCCCGGTGCCATACTGGAACCGAGTTTCGGTACCCAACCCTAGGCCCAGGCCTCCCTTGAAAAAGAGATCTGAGATCTCAAAGGGACTTGCCTGGTAAAATAACGTGTAGCGACTATCAAATCCAACCTTTTAGTCGCTTCTGGGTGCAGGGGAATCCAGGCATTTGACGCGCTCCAATTAGTATAATGTCCAGACTGGGAGATATGTTTGGGGATGCTCCCATTTATTATATTATTTTTGATTATTAAATTTTACAAAGTCCAGAGTGACGGTCTAAGGCAGCTTGCCAAATAGATGGAAAATTATGGTAAAATGTGAATATGAGAGAGGTTAACCAGCATTTTAACAGAGAGCGGTAAAAACCGTGTGACCTCCCTATACCCTTCACCTTTCCTTCTCACCTTGCCACCTAAATAGATTTCCCATCTACACCGCCACCAGTGGTAGAGCAAAAATATAGGTCGAAGTGTCAATCCAAATAAACAAACACTGACACCAAACCAAACGAAACTATAAAAGCAAAATAAGAGATGTTCTAGTCTGTCCCCAACAAACCCTCACCTGGGGCTACTGCACGCAGTCTATGGTTGTACCTTTGTGCATCTGCTTGTGCTAGCCATTTTCACGTTTCTGATGTTCTAACATAAACACTGTTGTAAAGGCGGAGCTAACGTAAAACAAAAGGTTGTCAGGGCGTTGCCAACAGCAGCTTATTAGCATAAACAGCTCGCTCTGAAGAGAGCTCAGAACAAACAGAACTGACCAGGTGAAATCTTGTGTATTAGATCTAATGAACATGTTTTATATAGCCCACAGATGTATCTTCAAAGAACCATAACTGGTCCCCTTTAATCTCACTTTTTTCTGCCCTCTTCAGCCTTTTAGCAATAGTTCTACTCCTTTTACTTTCCATCTGCATATGTCTGCATTTTCAGCTTTTGTTTCATTCAGTTAATTCAGGGTTCCACCTCAGCTGTTACATTTAAGCAACATTTAAAAATATTTCAGCTTCTTCAGCAGCTTTCAGCTAAATTATTCAGCAATAAGCATTCACACTGTGTTTTTAAGGAAATGCACTTTCTCTAGTTGTTATTATAATCTAATCACAGCTCATGTTTTCTTCTCAGCCATCACAGATCTAGAATCAGGTTTTTAAAGGTAACCAACAGATGAAGGAGTCTTCATAAACCCAGAACAGTATCTGATAACTGCACAGTGGATGTGATAAGACAGGGATGTATACCTGTGTTCCTCTCCCTCCAGCAGCTTTCTGTATGCGTTGATTTCCATGTCCAGAGCCAGTTTAACATCTAGCAGCTCCTGGTACTCACTGAGCTGAGCATTCATTCTGTCTCTCAGCTCGGCCATTTCTTGTTCTTTTCCTTCGATGGCACGGCGGTGCATGTCTCGCTCTGCTGACAAGGCGTCCTCCAGCTCTTTGATCCGATCTTCTGAGGCAGTCAGCTGCAGACACAAACAAACACCAGACAGAAATATTAGGACTTTATCTCAGTCTACGATGACTCCTTTTACTTTTCACCATAAGAAGCAAAGCAAAAACAATAAAGCTGATCTTTCCTGAGCAATAAAACGACAGCAGTGCCTCAGCTGCTGCTGGACTGAACCAACACCGGACTCAGATTACTGAGACTGAATCAACACTTTCAGGGTGGATTACAGTGATTTTTGGTTTGGATTTACAAATCAAAACACTTCAAAGCTAAAATTAAACAAAAAAGTTATAAAATAATAATAATAATAATAATAATAATAATAATAATAATAATAATAATAATACATTAGTCTTATATAGCGCTATTCGAGACCCTCAAAGACGGTTTACAATTTTCATGCATCATTCATTCACACACTGATGATAGTAAGCTACATTGTAGCCACAGCTGCCCTGGGGCAGACTGACAGAGGTGGGGCTGTCATGCTGCGCCACCGGCCCCTCTGATCACCATCAGTAGGCAAGTTGGGTGACGTGTCTTGCCCAAGGACACAATGACTGTAACGGCTGGACTGGGGATCGAACCGGCGACCTTCCGGTTCCAGGGCGACTCCCCGAATCACTCTGCCACACCCTCCCCACAAAAAAAAAAAAAAAAAAAAAAAAAAAAAAAGAAAGAAAGGTGCATTCAATCAAAATTGTTGTTGAAAGATTTCATATAAGACATCCAACTCTGTTTTTCTTCTGAAACAAGGCATCTATCAACCTTCACTGCTCACTAACTTGTGTGTGTTGTTTGCTTTGACCTACATCATGTGTCAAACTCGAGGCCTGCAGGGAAAATGGGGACCGGCACTAAGTTTTATGTGACCTTTGAGAGCTTCAAAGATGCATAAATGTCTTAAAACTAGATACCCCATAGCGGTAACATAATGACCCCCGCGCGCAGAAATGAACCAGAACTCAAAAGTTTTTTATTTCTAATAAATGTCATGCTACTAGGTGCAGCCCAAAATTGTGGTGGTTGGGTGGTCTTTTTCCTGATGGATAGCCCCTCATCAGAGCCAAACAAAGGAAACCTGAAGCTCCTATGTTTGTGTTTGAGCTATAACCATTTGTGTATGTCCAGATACCCCTTTTTCAGATAAAGTGGGGGTCCAGGGGGTGGGGGGCACTGATTGGTGGGCCTGATGGATAGAGCTTCATCAGAGCTAAATAACAAAAAAAAATTGAAGTTATGTTGAACAGTTTCTGAGTTACAAGCATTTTTGCATGTCCTGACACCCCCTCTTTGAAAGGAGCCCCCTCCTCAAATATGGGGTCTATCGTAAAACCGTTGGCTGGTGCAGTGTAGGTCAGACTCATCTACAGCCCTGCCAAATTTCATGTTGATTGGTGCAGCTATTTTTGTGCTACGGCTGACCAAAAATCACTGAAAAAAATAAAATAAAATAAAAATAAATAAACAGTACGAAAACAATATGACTCCCATTTACGCTTCGCATGCGGGGGTCATAATAAGTATATTCTGCTTTAAAGACAGCATTGACCATAAACTACATCCCTTATAATGAATATCAAGCATTTTTCCCAGAAAATGAAAGCATCTCACTTAAGGTAGAGGTGCACAGGGTTCAAAAGCAGCTGGTAAAATTTCCTGCTTAAAATATTCATTTTACTGCATTTCCATCAGCTGCTTCAGTTTATAAGATGTTATAAATGATGTTGTGCAGAAAAAAATGTGGAGCTCAGTTATTGTTTGTTGGCGGTGCTCAGCCGTAACGAGACGAGGAACATGTTTCATGTTTAGTCAAATCGAACAGGAAACACTACATCGTCCTGTCTCTCCCCTTGTACAGACATTTTACCAGCATCTAACAAAAATAAGTCAAATAAAACATCCATGTAAGCCCTAAAAATGAACAGTCTCTGTGCTTTGGAGTGTGCCAGTGATGAAATACAGTCTAAATGTGTGTTTATGTGTTACCTGTTTCTGCAGGGCACTCATCTGATAACCAAGGCTCTCAATTCTCATGCGGGACTCCTGCACCTCCTCTCTGGCTGAGTTCATAGCTTTGTCATTCATCTCAGAGGACACCTTGGCATTATCCAACTAAACAACAAGAGATAAATACAGATTTAATTAAAAAAATAAAACAAAATACAAATATCAACAGGGCAGAAAAGGTTTCCCACCTTGGCCTTAAATGTGCTCTCCAGTTCATCCTTATAAATAGAGACTTGTTCATCATGTTGCTTCCTCAAATCCTGGTAGGATCACAGAAACCAGATTATGTTAAGTTCTCCTGAAGCATAGTTAGCTTAGGTTTCAAAAATATATAATGCTTGTTCATACTCCAAGATACTTTTAAGAATACATTTTTATTTTGCTAAGAAAACTAAAGCTTTAAAAGCTTGTTCCAGAAAGGATGAGTCTGTTTCACAAACACCACCTCTCTGCGTCCTTAAAACCAAACTTTAGACAATCTTCAGTTGTTTTCTCTCACTTCTATCCTTGATTCTGTCAACATTGAGAGCTTTGATCACGAGTGAAAAAATAAACAGTATTTTGACAACAAAAGCAATAAGAACAACACAGGTTTGGGGTGAACTTGAAGCCAAAGTGACAACGTTCTTACTTTGTCGTTCTTACCTGCTAATATAAATATTTGCATCTGCTAAAGTTGCAGCATGTATCTAACAAAACACAGTATCCAGTTTACTGTGGACAGGGCCTTAATTAATAAATTAATTAATAAATAAATAAATAAATAAATAGATAGATAGATAGATAGATAGATAGATAGATAGAT
>NW_013952570.1:370950-372447 GCF_001266775.1 Austrofundulus limnaeus | reverse complement strand
AAATAAATGAGGACAGGGTGTTTTATTACTTATCAAGCCAATAACTGCATTTTCAATTCCCATACTCTGACTTTTCAGTACCCGTCTCTTGTTTTGGACAAACTACATGAACATTTTTATCATCATTTTTGAAAATGTCTGAGCAAAAACTTTTGTAAGAGGTACAGCAGGTTTTTTTTTCTAAACTGAGATTTGACTACATGTGAAGAGCTGTTGGGTTATCACTTACAGACTACAGTGTTTCAAAGTGCTCATCAGCAGAAATAAAGATGTTTTTAACTGTTTTCATCTCTTTGCCATCTCTCCTGAAACCAACTTCTGGTTTCTGTCCGTGAGGCTGACACTCTGTCTACTTTTAAGACCAGATTGAAGACTTTCCTTTTTGATAAATCCTATAGTTAGAGTTGGTTTGAGATGCTCATCCTTTGTCTGGTTCCTTCCACTGCTGCTCAGAATGAGTGACTGCAGGTGAAACTTTGATGCAGCACACTGGTGCACTCCTTAGACGTCTAAAAAGTGTCATTTTATAACGCAGTGAATGTTTTCTATTATGACAGAAATGATCTGACTGTGATTAGATTTAGAATTTGAGTTTTTGATTTGTTCAGTGCTCTGAGATTTTATATGTAAAAGACTAAATTATCACCACACTGAAGCCCAAAAGGAGATTTTTTTTCCATTCTGTTGCTAAACAAACTCCTGGCAGCATTTGGACGTGAAGAGTTTGAATATATTTGTGCTGCAGACGTTGTTCTGCCTCTTTGTTTTAAAGCACCTGTAAACTCACCTGTAAAGCTTGAGCCAGTTTGAACTCGTAGTCCTGCCTGACTCCAGAGTCAACCTCCACGATTCTTTGCTCCTGTCGGTGCCGAGACTCACGCATCTCCTGAACAGAACGAAAAATCAACAGTAAGGTTTTTTCCACCTTTGATGCATCAAATGAAACCAACAACAGACTCAGAGTGATACAGCTACAGGTATTTTCTTTTGACTCATCTTTGGTTTCATTCTCCTTTATTTAGGGGTGTAAGAAAATATCGATACACTGAAATATCATGATATTTCATTTCCCAATACTGTATTGATATTCTAAAGCCCTGTATCGATTTTTAATTAAGGTCTAAAACGTCAACTTTCCTGTCTTCGTTCATTTTTATGTTGTAGTTCTGCCTCTGACCACTAGTTGGCAGCAGTGAGCCAGCCATTTGGCTCCTCTACCTCTGGAGCGCCAGAGAGTAAGAGAGCATTAGCATTGTGAGTAAACACTAGCTTCATGCTCCGATAGCTGAATCTGAGCGGAAAAGACTGACGCCCTCTGCCTTCTAAGCTGAGGTAAGGTTACAAACAGTTATGGTGCGTTCACACCGAACGCGATTTCAGCGTCAGGAGCAGCAGGTTTACATGCAAAGTCTATGGTGGACGCGCTTCAAGCAACGTCGGGAAGTTCTGCGGTGCCTCAAGCGCGATTAGAGCAGCGCGATTTGAGCAGCGCGATTA
>NW_013952570.1:361514-368652 GCF_001266775.1 Austrofundulus limnaeus | reverse complement strand
TTATCGCAATAAATTTTGAGACAATTAATCGCCCAGCAAAATTTGTTATCGTGACAGGCCTACTTAAACACTTCAAAACTGTTAAATGTTTACACCGATAGAAACAAATGTGTTGCTGAGAGGTTTGTCCACAGTGTGGTTAGGAAAATGTTTCTTTGTAAATATGTTTAGTTTCCCCTGTTCTTCGGTGTTTGTGAACAGATCAGTCTGTGATGCCCACCTTGGCCAGCTGGCTCTTGATGTCAGCGAGCTCTGAAGTCAGCGCAGCGTTCTGACTCAGAGCTGTAGAAAGAGAAGCTTCGTTCTTATTCAGCTGAGCCTCCAAACCGCTGACCCTGGACAGAGCTGCAGCGAGGTCGCTGTCCTTCTTCTTGGCACTGCAGGAGGAAAGTAAGCAACTTTGAAACTGGGCCTCCACAAATGAAACCCTGATGACCACATCTGAATCATCAGCAGGGGTAGAGATAAGGAAATTTTTCAAGTTGTCCAGCAGACAACCTGTTGACAAAACTTGGTTGTCCACAAAACATTTTGGTTGTCCAAAAGAATCTAAAAAAAATGTAATTTAACAAGTATATTGTTCAGTGGATGAAGTTTATTATATATAATTGTTCTCAGTCAGCCAGGCAGGATCTGCATGAATAAAACTTCCTCGTTCTCTTCTTTGAAACAGAGTTCAACATTCATAAGCTTCTTTCTGCTCATAGGTCAAACATTTTCACTTAAACAGGAGTATACTGTGTACATGACCTTATTAAAAGTTACAGTTTAGTGTTCTGTTCGGTTTTACAAAGTTTTTTTCTCCCTTTCATTTTTACAAATGATGGACACCCTTTTGCTCGGTTCTCCACCGGACAACCAGGAGATACACTGCAAAAACTGTCCATCTTACCAAGTTTTAAAACCTTATATCCAGCCAAAAAGTCTTTTTGATCTTGTTTTGAGACTGATTTACTAAACAAGGACTGACTGTGTAAGAATAATAATCTTGTTTTCAGAATGTGTAAGATTATTTGTCTTGTTAGTCTGAAAATTTGACTCTAATTAAGTCAAAAATTTCTGCCAATGGAGTAAGAAAATTTTACTTGGTAATAGAGCTAGCCGATATGATCAAAATTTTATATCACGGTATTTTCAATATTTTCACGGGTTTCACTGTATTTGACGGTATTTTTCTTTTCATCACAGCTCAGCTGATAATAAAATGTACAAACCCTGCTTATTGACTTTTTTTCTTTTGCTGTACCTCTGTCTGTGTCTCTGTTTCCCTCCTCTGTGTCTGTTCTTCTCTGACTGGTGGTTGGAGACAGTAGTCATGCATTTTGGTCCAGTCGTGAAGGAGGAGGGTTAAGAAAAGATTATGATCAGGTTTATTGTTTTATGTTATTTATTAAAGCTTATCAGCACGACTCACCTTGCACACCAGTCAATTCTAACTCCACTACGAACTACTTCCTGCAGGCTTTTCACAATAGAACCACATTAAGTCTCCATATTAACTAACCGCATTAAATCTAACTGTGCACGTCACTGAAGAGGTGTTTACTACATTCAGCAACGGTGAAAACAGGATGTTTTTTTAAACGTCAGTCAATATAAGCAGCGGAATCACCACCCCCGGCTGCAACAAGCTGCTCCAAACATTAGCATGCTAACGCACATAGCGGTGCAGCAAGGAAAAATGTCCCCTGGGAAACAACAGTTCACTGGCGGCCGCAACGAAACGTTCAGCTATTTAAACCGGAATGTCCGGAATTCAAAATATTCATATCATAACAAAAATAAAAACTGTTATTCGGTACAAAACGGTATACCGCCCAGCACTACTTGGTAAGATTCTTGAAATACTTGATTTGACTCAAATTTTTCTTATTTCAAGAATCTTACCAAGTAAAATTTTCTTACTCCATTGGCAGAAATTTTTGACTTAATCTGAGTTAAATTTTCAGACTAACAAGACAAATAATCTTACACATTCTGAAAACAAGATCATTATTCTTACACAATCAGTTCTTGTTTAGTAAATCAGTCACAAAACAAGATCAAAAAGACTTTTTGGCTGATATAAGATTTTAAAACTTGGTAAGATTGACAGTTTTTGCAGTGATCTGGTTGTCCGCAGCAAAAATAGGTTGTCTCGGACAACCCAAACAGTGGTTATGTCTACCCCTGATCAGGATTTACAAGTCAGTGTTGTAAAAACAGAAAAATGATCATCAGCCCACAGAACCAGAATCAATGCATCTATAAATAAAACTTGTTTAACAGGATCGTACCTGCGAGTAGCTTCCTCCAGGTCAGATTGAGCCTTCCCGAGTTCAATCTGAAGCTTGGCTCGGTCTCTAGCAGTTTCATCCAAAACCCGTCGGGCATCAGCTAATTCTGCCTCATAGAGAGCTTTCAGACCACTCACCTATAGGAGAGAAAAATAAATAAAAAACTAAAACATAGGTTAAACAAACTGACTAAGAAAAATAGACTATAAAACAAAAGCTCAACTGACCATTATCGGCCTACATCTAAAATCCGATACAAGCAGTCCATTCAAGACGTCTGCTCCAGCATTTCTATTCAGCGGTGCTTAGATCCAGCATAAATAACTTAAGTGACCTTGAATTATTTTACACTTTAAAATTATATTTCTTAAATTGGATTTTAAGGTTATTTTTTAAGGTCTTCTATTTATTTTATTTGATGGTAGAACATTTGTTTAGTAAAAAAATGTATGTAACTCACTGGTTAATGAAATGGGTCAGTTTTTCCACGTACTGTTGTTTACTGTTTGACTTGAGCAAGACTTCTTTAGATTCCACGCTACAAAATAAATGAAGGTATGTAAGATTTGTTCTGATATCGTATCAGGTCGATATAAGCCAATACTCACAGTTGCAATATTTGTATCATATTGGAAGAGTCAAAGTTGTATCGGGACACCCCTGAACAAAACCATCAAACAAACAAAATAAATTCTACCTTACTAGTCAAAAATATTTAAAGGTTTGTACAATACTCCAAGACCTGCTGTTATTTCAGGTAATATAAACCATCTTTAGATGTGGTCATATTTTTAGCCAACAAGCAGACGCTATTGAGCAGGAAGGTTTCAGATATCACAGCATAAGACCATGAACTGTTTTTCTAAAAAACATGGTAAGCCTAACAACCATAAGAAATTGCCCAAAACATACCAAAAATTCCAAACATCAGCAGATAAACTCATCGAACATGAAAACGCACAGTTCCTGTGCAATAAGGAAACTCCAGGGATGATTCCTGACACATAATATATGGCAAATAAAAAGGCCTCTGTTTGTTGTGAGTCCAGTCCACCTGAAGGCTAAACTCCTGTAGCAGAATGGGTGTTACCTGTAGCAAGTTTACTGAGCAGGTAAATTGGTTGGCCAATCACCAGAAGGGGTGCCCTAGATAAGTGAGCCAGTTTCCTTACTGTGACTTTTCACTGAACTTCCGGGTTACCAGTGCCACGGCATGAAGCTGGTTTAATTGATTTATTCTGTCGGAGTCTGTTTTCTAAGACAGTGAAGGAGAAGTTTGCAGCCGGACTGTTATTAATGAACTTATTGGCTTGGTGAGTACAGTCATGGTTGAAGGCGGCAGATTTTGGGATCTTTGGAGTTAACTGGTGGGGGGTTTTTTTTCTGTTCAGCTGAGGAAAAAGTTTGTCTGCTCGACGTAGGACACAAGTGCCTTCTCCTCCTCCTCCTGACGGTATGCGTTTTTATTAAACAGCTTATTTTTAGTTTAGTATGTTTGTTTTATATTGGTTTCTTCATCTGTGTGTGCAATAGACGAGGCTTCCATGCAACAAGAGTGAGGTTGTCTTCCTCCCCTCACACGTGTTCAATTGGTAGCGTGGTATGTATGCACCCTCCTCCTGTGATCATGTTTTTATATATATTATTATTGTCAGTATTTTAAAGATGCAAATTTCTTGCAGGAAAGAGAGCCCAGTCTATGGACACCTGCTGCTTTGCTTGCTTGTTTTATTTAGTTTTTTTTTTTAATTATTACTAATTCATTCACCTGGTCCTGCATCTGGCTTCTTGATGCTCAGCTGGGTCCCCAAGTTTCCTTGTTCAGCAGCGTTTTCGCCTCCGAATCCGATGAAAGTTGATTTCTAGACCAGGCCCCTTTTTAGTTCTTTTTTTTTTGTTTGTTTGTTTACTTGTTTATTGGGAGGCCTGTTTAACTTCATTGGTATTATTTTTCTTTTCTTTTCCATTATTTTTGTTGCAGGCTGAGCTGACTGGGGCGGTCTCGTGTTCGGTGGTGGTTCCCTGGGTGTGACGGGCCCTGTTCACTCCTTGTATTGTGGAGCACTGTTTGGGTGATTTGGTTTGTGTGTCTGTGTGTTTATTTGTCTGTTTTTTTGGGGGTTTTTTTACCGTCACTAGGACCCCTCAGCCTATATGAAGTTATCAATGTAAAAAATGTTTTAACTTGCCTCAGACATAATGTGTTTTTAGCAAATGTTGTAATAAATTTATATTTAAACTTTGGAACACAGTCTCTGTAATTTGTAGAAAGTGCCTAAGTGCCTTGTTTTGAGTTTTATTCTTGGGGTGAAAGTCCCAGGTGGCGTTGTCGAACTTTAAAAACTTTTCAAAGACTCTCCAAGTTGCCACACTCCCATGCAGGCAAATGACTGATTGTGATGTAACTTCATTCACATTTATAAACTGGAGGGGAGTGGCGCACGCCACAAATCATGCTGGTACATGTCCAGTGGAGACTGAGGCAGACCACACAGATATGCTCAGTGACATGAAGTGTGTGCAGATTATTACTCAGTCACTATGGAGATGAAGAGTGGACTTCAATGTTTCAATAAACAAAGAGCACGGGTTTTTTCTTTCTTTAAGAATTCCCCTTCGATGTCACTTCCTGTTTCACTTCGGAAAAATAATAAAAACTATGACAGTTCTGTGACAAAATGGGTGAAATCATGCACTATGCTATGTTTAAACATAAAACGATGTTTTCTTTAACTTTTTGCTACATGTATTTTAAGCTCTACCTGCTTGAACTGAAATATAAATGTCCAGACATGTCTTCAAACCCCAAAGCTAAAGACCCATGACGCTTTAAACTTACAAAAACAGATTTTTTTTAAAATTATTATTATAACCCCGGGCATACTGTCATGTAATGTTTAATGCACGTGCTCACACACACGCGCGCGCACACACGCCATTTCCTGTATGTTAACGGAAGTAGCTTTGATTAAAGGCAGTAAAACAGACTAAACGTAAACGGAGTAATAAAAAAACAAAATGCCGGGAGATGACTTAAAACGGGCCTCCAATTAAAATTTTCTCAGCCCTCTATACAACATCAAGCCGGCTTTAATTAGACGTATTACTCAGTTTTGTTGTATTATTTACTTATTGTGTGTTTTTTAGTGGAAATCTGTGAACCGCACGTGGCGCGGACGAGTGCAGACTCAACTTTTATTCTTCTACCCACCTCTCTAGTGGTCACCTCCTCCTTCTCAGACACTTTGACCATCAGTCGGTCGTTCTCCAGCTCCAAAGACCGGACCCGGTCTATGTACACGGCCAGCCTGTCGTTCAGATGCTGCAGGTCTTGTTTTTCCTGCAGGCGAGATATCCGAGTCGGGGACAGCGGGGTAGAGGCCGCTGTCCGGCCAGATTCTCGGCTTGGAGTAACGTTAGCGGTCGCCATAACGATTCCGTAAATAATCGTAAGTTATCTTCAGTGAGAGAGAAAAACAAACAACTAATTGTTTGTTTACGCTGGGATGCAAAGCAGGTTTTACCCTAATGAAAGCAACAACAAAAAACAATCAATGAAGTCTGAGCAGAGGAGGCTCGCGGTGTGTAGCGGGTCCAAGATGGCTGACAACCGCGCCAAAACTGCAGACCACTTTCTTCTTCTTCTGTTTCTAGTTGGACTCAGTGGCGGTTGGCAAAAAAAGCGAAGGTGTACATTACTGCCACCTGCTGGAGGGTGGTTTGAGATGTTTTTTCTTTTCCAGCCTCTCTCTGCTGACCACATTTTTATAAATCAACTAAAACTTGTTCTGTTTTTGTTTGGGGAATTCAAATCAGTATATGAGCTGATTATATTACTCTGTTTTAACCCGCTCCCTCTAATTTAGAGAGATGCTCAATACATTTTACCCCTTAGTTGAAAAACTACAATAAAAAAACAACAACACTTTACTCTATGCATTCATTCATTTTATTTATTATATAAATGGCTTTGAAGGGACCTTAATTTTAGAGGGCAGGTATTGTTAAATAAAGCGATGGGGATATCATGGCTTACTTATTCTGCTCTCTCCCTGCATTGAGACAATTACACTCTTAGGTCATTTGAAAAAAATATTATTCAATTTCTTAAGGTAAAATCCTATACATTATTTGAGAAAATGAGTGGTAAAGAACAATTGTAAAAAGGTTAAGTTTTCTGTTTCACTTCTTATGATCACAGTATTGCTTCTGCAGTAATCCACAGGTGATTCTTTTAACTTTTATTTGAAACTCTGGTGCAATAAAAGCAACTCTTATTTTTTCTGTTGGTTTTTGATGCATCCGTGTAGATTTGAATATATTAAATACCTGTATAGTCCTGCACTGTAATGTAGCCTGTGATTTATCCCTTTTCTTTTGCATTAACATCAGATCAGCAGCAGCTTCCTGTGGTATTACTGACAGTGGCAGCCCTGGACTTATTTAAAGATTATGTAATTGAAACGTCTCTGTTTTTTAATTTTACACTCTTGGTCTGACAAGTGTTGATGGGAAGTGGTTCAACATTTATTTATTTATTTATTTATTTATTTATTTATTTATTTATTTGAAACACCATGCAGTATAGTGCACTGTAAAACATTGTAATGACATCTGCTAAGGGGTTGCAAACACTGAGGCTGAGTCAATTACACAGATGAATTAAAGCAATGGTTCTCAAAGTTTTTCCCTGTGCCCCGAAATATTTTTAGACCGGTTTATAATCATTGGTATTAAATAAAATGAACAAGGTTATAACAATATTCATTAAATAACAAAACAAATCTACTTATCATAGCGTAAGTATTTGTATTTCATTATACTTGACATCTCTGAATACAGAACACAGTTATCTTCTGGAC
>NW_013952570.1:355484-361019 GCF_001266775.1 Austrofundulus limnaeus | reverse complement strand
AAACTAAACTTAACTAGATTTATTTATTTAGCTTTTATTTATTCTAATATTTTTTAACTTTACTGTTCTTATTTTAAAATTATCTAACCATCGTAGCTTTTAGTTGCTGTTTTGCTGGTTTAGGCTTGTCGGTACTTTCCCTCTGGCTTTAGCTTTCAGTTGTTGTTGATCTGATTTAGCTCAGTTTATGCTGTAGCCTTAAACTACTGTACGACTCATTTTAGCTTTGAGCTGAACAACACTACCATTAATTTTAGGGAAAATATATATTAATTTTCTGTTTACTTACAGAAATACAACATGTGTTTGTTGTTTGTTCAATAGAGGCAAGAACAGTAAAAACCAGAGTTGTAAAGTAACTAAGTACAAATACTTTGTTACTGTGCTTAAGTAGAATTTTTGGGTATCTGTACTTTACTTGAATACTTATTTTTCAGCCTACTTTTTACTTCTATTTCTTACATTTTCACACAGTTATCTGTACTTTCTACTCCTTCCATTTTTGAAAAAGGCAAGAAGTAGAAAGTTTTTACGTTTATTTCATTTTTGCTTGTTTTTATTCCAGCTTGTTTTTGTAAAAATAAATACTATCCATATAAACTGTGCCTCCTACATAGAGTGAATTTAATTGTGGTTGAATGAGAAGTATAAATATATAAAATTCTGATGCTGTATTAGTTTGTACACAAACAAATCATGTCACACTCCAGCAGGACATAATCATTAAAATAAAAGGACTGTACTTAAGAAGTATTTGTATTTCATGAATTATATTATTACATTTGGCTGCAGCCCTTGGATATATTTTTATTTTGGGGAAAAGGTTTGGGCCTCCTTGATATATAAACTGAAACAGACTAGTGCATCCTAAATTTAACATAAATTAATTATTTTTAATACAACAGTCATTTCTACATTTTTTGGAGGTCACCACCTAATAAATGTCATTACAGAAAATCTAACTGCTCATTTTAAATCAATACTTTTACTTTTAAAACTTAAGCACAAAAAAAATCTGATACTTTCTTTTACTCAATTAATATTCCTAAAGGAGACTTTAACTTTTACCAAAGTAATTTTTGGTAAGATACTTGTACTTTTACTCAAGTATTACTTTGTGGTACTTTATACAACGAACACTGGTATAAACAAGTCTGTTTCTCAGTTTCAGGGAAAACAGCTGTGAAGAGATGAATCAGTGTAAATCCATTCCTCACCGACAGGGGGCAGACTGTTCTGAAACATTCACCGGAAACGGAAGTTAGATCATTATCAACAACCTGAGTTTACTAAAACTTCACTAAAGCCTCAGATAACAGTCTGTAGTAACTTCTATGTTGTTTTAGGCGTAACATTACCCGGTGCATTATGAAGAAAGCACCGTATTTCGCAGCGTGGAGGTGTGCTGTTCTGTGTTTGCTCGTCGCCGGTTAGTTAAGCTGAGACAGTTAGTGGACTGTAGTCTCTGACAGCCTTAGTTTAGCAGTAATATGCTCCGACATCACGCTTCGTTTGAACCAGGTTGTGGAATTATCCTCGGTGTTTGTTAGCTGGCTTTGACCCGTCTGCATGCTTCGTGAGGCGCTGGTGATGAAGACCATGTCCCCGCTGCTCCTTCATCCTGCCGTCAGCATCATCTAGCCGCTGCCGGCTCTGCTCCTCTCTCCGCCCGACCCCCACGGGCGATGGCTCACTGCGGACACTCCGAGCCGAGCGCCAAGCTGCAGGCACCAGACAGCGTCCCACCGGACCGGAGCACCACCAGGCCGGTCCTATTCGAGATCTTCGGCGAGATTTGGACCGTCCAGTCGCGGCTCGGCCAGGGGGTGTCGGCCTCGGTGTACCGGGTCAGCTCCGGCAGAGCCGCCACGGCCGCCGTGAAGGAGTTCCAGGCCGACTCTCAGGGAGGAGACTACGGCTTCCACAAAGAGAGGTCTGTGCTGGAGGACATCCAGGGACACAAAAACATCGGTAACTATGTGTCTTCAATCCGTTCAAGCTGTTGCTGACTGCATACAACTCACACGTATATTCTGCCAATTGTACATCTGATAAATTAAGAAAACAGAAGCTGGTGTCTGACATTTAAAACATAAAATAAAAACAAAGCTCTGAACTGATGATGCTCTTTATTTATTCTTGGTCTGTGTTTCTTTTCCTAGTGTGCGTGTTCTTGTGTACATCCTGTTTATGTGCTTGTGAGTTGGAGCAGTTGTAGTGAAATGGGACACTGTTAAATTCACAAATTTAACAGCTGTGAACTGAGCTGTTCAGATGCCTTAACAGAACACAGTGTCTTCTCATATCTCCTGGATCTAAAGGCTGATTTACTCCCTGTCAGACAGAAGACACGTGTTCTCGCTGACATGGTTGTGAGGTGTTTCCTTTCATGTGGACAGTTTAGACTCAAAGAGAAATCCTGTGATCTTTTTACCTGTGTGTTGCTGTGAGCTGCTGATTACTGGATGATGTCCTGATGTATCTCAGTAATCCAGGTAAAAAAATCAAAAGGAAAAAAATTGTATAGGTCTTCTGGACGGGTTCTTCTCTAATGAAACTTTTTGTCTCTCCTCCAAGAGACTTCTTCAGTCTGAGAGTTTCAGGCTAAATTCAGGCTTTTAAGCACTGCCTCCATGTGACTGATACTCACATCACATGGCTATCGTTGACACCTAATTAACACTTATTGTTAACAGGGGGTGGAGTGATACTGGCAATAGCCGCGCTGTAGGAGGGGGACAACTGAAAACGGAGGCCTCCACCTCTGTTTAATGATGGACGGTCTTTCTTCACAAAAATGGCTTCTTTTACTCCTCTCTCAAACCAACGTTCCTCTCTATCAAGAATGAGAACATCCTCATCTCTGAAAGAGTGACCGCTGGCCTGTAAATGAGTGAAAACTGCAGAGTTCTGGCCATTAGATGTAGCTCGTCTGTGTTGGGACATTCTTTTGAACAGTGGCTGCTTTGTTTCCCCGATGTATAACTGGTCGCAGTCCTCCTGGCACTTAACAGCATATACAACATTGCTCTGTTTGTGCCGGGGCACCGGATCTTTGGGGTGAACCAGCCTTTGCCGTAATGTGTTTTGAGGTTTGAAAGCCACTGGGACATCATGTTTAGAAAATAAACGTCTCAGTTTCTCCGAAACACCCGCAACATACGGAATAACCACTGGTTTGGGTCTGGGTTTGGGGTCTTCATTTTCACCTGAAGGTTGCATGGAATCCTGTCTGTGTTTCCTGTCTGCTTTCAGGAAAGCCCAGTCAGGATAACCACACTGCTCCAGGGCCTGTCGTGTGTGTGATTTCTCTTTCTGCCTGGCTCCTGGGTTTGTAGGGACACTGTCTGCTCTGTGGTACAGAGTCCTGATCACTCCTAACTTGTGTTCCAGTGGGTGGTGGGAGTCAAAACGCAAATATTGGTCTGTGTGGGTGGACTTACTTAAGTCCACCCACACAGACGAAAGAAGAGACGAAACGTTTCATTAGAGAAGAACCCGTCCAGAAGACCTATACAGTTTTTTTCTTTTTGATTACTGGATGATGTTTACGCTGGCAGCAGTGAAGGAACTCCTCAGGTTGCCTTCAGGCCCAGGCCTCGCTCGCACAGGAGATATTTAATCTCAGTGGGATTTTCTTGGTTAAATAAAGGTGAACATCAGAGCAGCAGGGGAAAAAGCCGAATGTGCTCTGGGTCTGGAGCGTCAGCTGGGAGTCCTACAGGGTGACCCTCATCATGCCCTCTCTGTTCTAAATTGAGCTTAAACCAAAAAAAAAAAAACCCTGTTATGTTTAATTGAAGTGTTGCCCTGTATTAATTAACTCTCTTTTCTCTGGAAGGAGAAACAGAACCGTATAGATTTATGAAGTATTTTCTCTTCTGAGGGTGATTGGCTGATCTGGCTAAGCTCAGAGTCGTGTTGCCGTCCCCTGTGCAGGGCGAGATACCCCTCACCCTTTATTCTGTTGGGGTCTCCCAGATGAAAATAGCCAGCTGTTTGTTTTTTTTCTGCTAGTTTACTAGCTGTGTACATCTCCTGGCCCACACAGGTTGTTTCCCCATCTGACCCATTCATTGCAGTTTGGAGGATCAGAGCACTAAATGAGGCGTAACCTTGCATAGATCTGTAAGTTAGTGCTAATGACCTGTCTGTTCTCCAGCAGGAGACACAATAACTGTTTTTATGTGGACTCCAAAGGCACATGCGGCCCTCTTACCCCGAATTTACACTCTGTCTGCTCCACTGCAATGTCTGCAGCAATGGGGGCATTTACATTAAAACTGCAGCGCGACGTGTGCACCAACATCCTCCAAAACTATATTTGATCATCCTATTTATGCTGGACGGTAGAGCAAGTGGGGAGTCAATCTACAAAGATCACACCAATAAGAATGAGCACGACATTCATGTTTTTAAAATAATTCACCAAAAGACAGACTACATTTTGCCAAAATCCTAGCTATATTAATGAATATATTGGTATATTTATACGTACATGCTGTCAGAATGTGTCATTCTGTTTGGGAAGCAGATGGCAGCGTATGCACGCACACACACACACACACACACACACACACACACACACACACACACACACACACACACACACACACACAAAGAAAGACATGTGGGTTTTATTTTGAAATTTGGATTCCAAAATAGACAACAGTCATTCTGTTTCAGCCCTTCTTTCACAGAATGAATTAAAAACAGTCTGACGTCCACATTTATCACTGGCTTTATTGCACGATCTCGCATTTCTTGCTAGATCTCTTCTTTCAGCTAGAAAGGCAGGAGGGAAATGAAAGCAGCATTAATCTGCTGTTTTTATGTTTATTAGCGCAACATAAGATAATAATTTCAAAAGTAAATTTCTGTCACTGTTCTTGATGTTCTTCGTGTGTTCTCAGTATTGTGGTGTTTCTGTCATTTATTTAGTTTGTATTTTCTTGATTTTCACACTCCGTTCTTGGATTATGTTGTTGCTGATTATGTGTTTGTTGCTGTTTATGTCCTGTTGATGTTTTCAGTGACGCTATACGGCGTGTTCTCCAACCACAACTGTGAGGGAGTGTCCACTTACTGTCTCCTGTTGGAGCTGTTGGACGTCAGTGTTTCTGACCTTCTGGTGAGACGCAGCACTGATCTCCAAGGCGGGAGGTAAAATATGTTGCTGCTGATTACACAACAAAAGTACATGTTCCTGTCCAACCTGGTCTTTTACAGATTGATTTGATTTGATTTATTKATTTAACAGGAAAAGATTATTAAAAAGCAAGCCTGACTCAGCATATATGCTGTTTTACAACAGGTCCTGTTCTGCAGCACGTAAAAAACACTCAGAAATACAGCATCACAATCACATCATTATACACCATAGACACAAAGACAAACAAGCATACCAAATTTCAAAAAGGCAGCATTTGCAAAATAGGACATCTAAATATGAGCACAACAAAAAGTGTCCAGCAGATGGCAGACAAGATTCTTCTTAAAGGGCTGTAGTTTTGAAATGGACACTATGTTTTGAGG
>NW_013952570.1:348081-352516 GCF_001266775.1 Austrofundulus limnaeus | reverse complement strand
ACTGAAGTAGTTGATTAAATAATGTATTTTCTTAGAAGGAAGAACAGAAATTGGCCGATAATTTGAAACTTCTGTTGGATCACCAGATTTAAAAATGGGAGTAATCTGAGCAAACTTCCAGGCATCAGGGAAAATAGACTGCACAATACATAAATTAAGCAAACGATGAAACAATGGTAAAAAAGTGTTGGCATGCATTTTCAAGAAATCCATTTTTATCTTATATTTGTCAAATGCATGTGAGCCATTTAGAGATTGGAGTGTATTCAAAACATCACTCTGTGAAATTTCAGAAAATGAAAACTGCTTTGAAGTGTCAGGATATTTAAATAACTTTAAACAATTAGCATGTCCTGGTAATGATGTCCTTACTGAAGAAATAAAATATTCATTAAATAAGTTAGCAATTTTTTCATGATCAGAAACAAGAAGTCCTTTTACTGAGATTTGTGAACTGTTATTAAATGTTTTATTGTTACTTTCACATGTCACTGATTTAATCGTTTCCCATAATATTTTTGGATTCTTACTGGCTGAAATAATTTGATTTTTAAAATATTGTAGTTTGGCTTTGCGTAATTCAGCAACACATTTATTTCGTAACTGTTTAAACGAGACCGATTTTCAGAAGTTTTTGATATTCTATAAGTTTTCATTAAAGAAGCTTTCAACTATAGGAGATGTACAGTATTATAGAGGCATTCAAACATGGAATTTTATTTTTCCGGACTGGAACTTTACAAGTTGAAATATATTTTTCCTGTATTGTCTCCAACTTATAAAAATTTGACAAAATGAGATTTTCTTCGCTGAATGGCGCACACTTCAAAGCTTGAATAACATGGTTCCCATCAGATTAGAACTAATAAAAACACGGACGTCTGGGATTTAATGTTGTAATGCCAGAAAGAAGCGGATTCACAGAATGGATGTGTTGCATTAATATTTCTCATTTTATGAGTTAAAACATTTCTTGGATTCAATGAAATTATTCACTGTACCGATCACCTCGAACTGAAATTCAATCCATGGTCATATCTGCTTGGTATTATTTGGCTTTAAATTCCTAAAGTTTGGAGCTGGATTTAGATTATTTATTTATTTTTTTGTTCACCAGGATGCAAAATAAAGTACAACCAGTTTGTTTATTCTTCTCTTTTTTTATTCTGAAGAAGTGGAATGTCAGAGTTCGAGATGCACCCGGCTTGTGACCCAAACCAGACAAAATTCCGGCTAATTATTAAAGGGGACCTATTATGCAAAATTCACCTTTTAAAGGTTTTTTTTTACACAACTTTGGGTATGTACTTCTTAAAAAAACAGTCCTAGGACCAAAAAAATGCACCCAGGGGCATATTTACTGTAAGTAAATGTATTTTTAATGTATATTAACTACAAGTTTTATACTTCTATCATTTTGTGATGTTACAAGCCGTACGACAACCCACCGCAACCTGCGTTCAGCACCTTACCTAGCAAACCCCGGGTGAAACTCCACCTCCTCAGTATAAAAAGCTGTCATGGTGTTGTTGTGTAATGCACAGCTCATTTCACAACAAGTCTCCAATAGGGCAATGGGTAGAGTGTTGGACCAGAGAGTAGGAGACCAAGGTTTGAGACCGGCACAGACACAATTTAATTATTTATTTATTTTTGTTCGTTATGAACACATTTTCTCATGTACCTCTATTGTTTAGCTTATTAAAGCCTTGTTAAAACCTATTTGTTCGAGTTTCTGAGGTATTTTGACCGTTGCCTCTGCCTCTGGGTCTCATATGGTTGTACAACAGAGCTTCTGCTATTATTAGCCATGCTAACGTAAACGCTGGCTTTGGAGGGCGGAGTTAATGTCAACAGATTTTTGGAGGGCATTACCAACAGAGCTCATTAACATAAACAGCTCTTCTGAACAGAAGTCAGAACAGGCAGAACTAGAAAATGGGAAATTTTATTATCTGAGAATTATTTTGTGCATTAAATTGAATGAACATGATCTGGATGGCCCACAGACATACCATAAAAATTTCTAGGACCCATAATTGGTCTCCTTTAAAAGCAAAAATGATCAATGATTCTATTAATTCTAGTTGTTTGACAGAAATCATCATTATTATGAGCACTGGCAGGTCCAAGCAGTACAGATATTGAACATTGGTATCGGTTCATTAAACTGGAAGTGTTGCATCTCTAATCCAAATATTCTAACTTCAGTTTCATAGTTTTTCAAATTATTAAAAAGAAAACGTAAGTTTTAACAGTCGATGCTGGTATAATGAGGTAAAGTCTCAGTGTGATCAGAACCATGTGTCCCTAATTTGATWATTGTTTTCAGACCTCAGCAGGGCCACTCCATGTGGCTCGTCCAGCACTGCGCCAGAGACATCTTGGAGGCTCTGTCCTTCCTTCACAGGGAAGGCTACGTCCACGCTGACCTCAAGCCACGCAACATCCTCTGGAGTGCTGACGACGAGTGCTTCAAGCTCATCGACTTCGGCCTCAGCTTCAAACAGGGAAACCAGGTTGGTGTTGGACAAACAGGAGCCGTCCTGACTGTGGTTTGGATTTATTCCAGTTTTCTGTTCTTTCTTTAGGATGTTAAGTACATCCAGACAGACGGGTACCGTGCTCCTGAAGCCGAGCTTCAGAACAGCCTGGCCCAGGCTGGGGTGGAGGGAGACTCCGGTTGCACGGCTGCTGTGGACCTGTGGAGTCTGGGGGTGGTCCTGTTAGAGATGTTCTCAGGAATCAAACTGAAAGACACTGTTGGTTTGGAGGAGTTGAAGGTATGGCAGTGCTCTCCCTCGGAATAAGTCAGTGTTGTCGATGTAAAGAAATTAAGAAGTTGTAAATAAAATAGATTTGTAGCATTTATTGATGTGTAGGAAGATTAAAACTAAGAAAAGTTCAGTAATGTAGGTTTTTCTGTGCTGCAGGAGAACAGTGCTGCCATTGTTGATCATATCTTCTCTAACAACAATCTGCTGTGCCCTGCCATCCCGGTTTATCACCTCAGAGACCTTATTAAAAGGTAAACTCGCTACTAAACCAGTGCTTTCCAACCCTTTGTCCTGAGTGCCCCCCTTTTTTCACCAACAGAAGAGGCAACACACCTGTCCCCACTAGGCATGGGACGATACCGGCTTCAAAGTATAGCATGGTGTCATCGTCATAAGCACAAAACGCTTCCATCAGATAGTTCCTACAGTTTAAATGCCTTATAATGAAATATAAAAGACAAGCGTCTTTATTATTTAGTTGTTTTCTTCCCTCCAGACACCTGAAGTGCTCAGCAGTGATTCCCCTCTCCTGCCGTTGCTCCAAGCTTTCGTTCAGTTGTGTATAGTTGACTAGGATTTGCTAATTTTTAAAAAAGCTCTCCTCTGTAGCTTGTACATTTTATCCAGCGGAGAGTACTGTCAGTGTTTGTCAAAGAAGAAAAGCCTTCTCTGTTTTCAATGTAGCACTGTTTTGAGTCAAACCTTTACAACAAGCTACAAGAGTCAGGATGTTAGCCAACTACTGCAGCTCACTACAGAGTCTAAGAGCCCAGCTAATTAATGACTAACTTAGGCTTTTACTGGCACCTCAGTGTTACTTTCTAAAGACCAGAACAGCTTTCTATAGCCTTGAGATACATGGTGCTCCAACTGGGCTTTACACATTCTTGTGAGACTAAAATGTTAATGTGGACATAGTAACATGCCTTGGAGGGGTACAATAGGAAGGAACGATCTTCCTGATCTGAACTTCTCAGTTACTGGATTTTTGTGTTAGTCACAGTTTGTCCATGAGGGATCACAAGGGTGTCCTTAAGTGGATTTGGCATCAGGACACCCTAAGTTTCAGGTCGATGATAGACTGATGTGTATGTATGTATATAAAATAGTAGTGTCCTATCGGTATCAGGCCTATCAGTACTCTGTTTTGGCGAGTATCCAATATGAAGTACTTGTACTCAGTTTGAGAAAAACTGGTCTCGAGACACCCCTAATATAAAATATACGTACATCTGAATAATGCAGAGGTGGCCAAGTACTTAAAAGAAATAAGTAAAAGTAATTTAACAGAAAACGGTTTGGGTAAAAAAGTACTTAAAATTGTTAAAGGGATCCATGATTAGTTTTAACGTTAGACTTTATTTGATAAACATATATTCAGTGTATATTCAACATACAACAGCGTTGGGGCTAATGCTAAAGCTAACAGGCTAAGCTGAGGTTCTTCTTCCATGAAGCAGCTCTGTTGTCCTCCATCTATATTTTCAGTTCCAGGCTGAGTCATTTCTACCTTCTCCTCTCTGTCAACGCTCTCTGGTTTCATTTAAAAGAGTCGATCATCAGATATTGTCCAAGATTCGTACTGATGACCTAGTTGATGTCATCATTTACCCAGAATGCTTTGCGTGTAAATAAAATGGCTCCGTCCGTGTTAAAAT
>NW_013952570.1:332882-347372 GCF_001266775.1 Austrofundulus limnaeus | reverse complement strand
GTGTGTGTGTGTGTGTGTGTGTGTGTGTGTGTGTGTGTGTGTTCGTAGCATGCTTCTCCATGACCCAAAACAAAGATGCACGGCTCACACTGCTCTGCTGAGTCCATTCTTCAGCATTCCCTTTGGTAGGTGTCAGTATGTAAGATGTTCACAGACATCACACAGCTGTCATTTCTCTGTGCTCACCCTGCTGAACCCGTGTGCCACAGCGCCTCACGTCAAAGATCTGGTTCTGCTGCCTTCTCCTGTTCTCCGTTTGCTCAACCTGATTGACGACAGCCACTTGCACAATGACGAAGAGTATGATGGTAAAACAGATGTTTTTTGTTGTTGTTTGTTGATGATGTTTTTGTAGTGTACCTTTTAGAAAAACTCGGTCAATTTCACAGATACTGAGCTAAAGTTTGATGAGGTAGCAGCTGAGAGTCATCCACATCACATATTCATCAATAGCACAAGGTTGACTATGAAGAAATTTTCAAGGATCGACCAAAACGGCCTTAACTCCATCGTTTCTCAACACAAAATGACCTTAGTTTAAATCTTTGTGAAATGCATCCCATCACGGAGTGTTAGAACTTTTCATCGTGTCTGCAGTGAAAATATAGTCAGTAAATGGAAGTACTGTGTATTTGCGTGTCTGCTTGTGTATTTTAACACATTTAAAGTGTCTGATTGTTGTTTCTAGACATCCTGGAGGACATGAAAGAGGAGTGTCAGAAGTACGGCTCTGTGGTTTCTCTGCTTATTCCTAAAGAAAATCCAGGGAAAGGCCAGGTGAGATGCATGTACCTCGGTGTGTTTTAGCTGCACCAGCATCAACTGCACACCACTAAAACTAATAATAAATACATGCAGACACTTCATCTTCAGTTCATTTTGTTTCCACAAGGTGTTTGTGGAGTACGCCAACTCCAGCGACTCCAAGGAAGCCCAGCGCCTGCTGACGGGCCGAACCTTCGATGGGAAGTTTGTTGTGGCCACCTTCTACCCACTGAGCGCCTATAAAAGAGGTTATCTGTACCAGACTGTGCAGTGAAGTCTGAACTCATTCTTGTTTTCTACACGAGGGATGCACAATGTTGAGTAAATGATCATCAAGCAGTTTCTTTAGTCATATTCATAATGTGACGGCCCAGTTACACAATTTAACAAAAGCAAACTTACTCTCAAAACGTGACAATATTTATCACTGAACAATATTTTTAATCAGTACTGAGCACACCTACTTTTTCTGTTTAGTTTTTTATTTCTAATGTTCCAGCTACAATCCTGAAATTAGCCACAACCAGAAAATTGTGACCTTAAATGCACCTCTTGGCTAATGCCAATATTTAAAGTGCCTGTGACGTCAAATTTTTTGTAATACATATGAATGCATTTTTAGAAAGAGGACATTTATAAAATATTGCACAAGAAATTTAATGTCGCTGAGATGAACGGTTGTTGAGATATTTGCTTGTGAAGAAACAGGAAGTGATGTCAAAGGGGAATGTCTGCATGTGAACAGAGTGTTGCTACAACAGCCAGCAACAGATTGTAGGGAAGAATCTGATGTTTCTTAAGATTAATTGAGTCACTATCAGAGATGAAGAAGAGTTAAAATAATATTTTTTCAGTAAATAAAGACCAGAGAGTTTTCTTTGTTAAAGAGTTTCCCTTTGATGTCACTTCCTGTTTCACTTTGGCTGATCCAAGTTCAAAAGAAAATATGCCAGTTATGGGACAAAATGGTTTAAATTGTGTGTATTGTTCCAATTTTCTTAAATCTAAAGATGTTTTCTTTGACTTTTTGTATTTGAAGAATGTGCATGTCACAGGCACTTTAATGTTAAAGGGGACATATCATGCAAAATCCACTTTTTTATCTGTTAAATACATTTTATTGTGTATGTGGAGTTTCTAGAAGTGCAGAAAAGTTCAATTTAGTTCCTCCCGATGCTACGTAGATATTTTTTTTATTCTGGCTGGGTCATAGTTTTCAACCCATCCTTTTTTTTGTCTATTTTCTACGTTATTTGTGAACTATTAAATCACAGTATTTGCAACAGAACTGCCAAATAAGGTCTGGACTTACCAACTACAATTTGGTGTTTTCCATCTTCCTCACCAAACTAGAATGAACCTCTCTGGAACCCGAAGAGATGTGGGGTGTGAAGCGTCTCGTTTGGATTTAAAGAGACAGCCCGAAGACGAGTTGATCTGATACAGACCTCAGAAAAGGGGTGAAAGAGGGGATTGTGGAGTTACAATAAGGAGGAATTCAGACCATAGCATTGCAGTTCAACTTTATTATTTACTAATGTTATATAGACACTTTATACATAGACCCCAACTGAAGGATTTAAATGTGAAAAAGAAGGATTTTAAATCATGATATGTCCACTTTAGAGCATTTTTACATGAAACTGGTGGCTTGCCATAAATGTTGTGCATCCCTACAGATACCATATTTCAGAAGCCATCAAGAACAAGTTCTCCCCTCTTTAAAATATTCTAAAGGCAAGCTTCAGGAGTTCACAGCTGCTCTGCACTTACAGATGATTGGAACTGAAAGTTGTTTATGTTGCCCAGCTGGTTTCTGTAGTTAGTGTTTCACGTGAGGCAGACTGTGGACATTATCTCCTTTATCTTCAGTGCACATTCATCCAGTGCTTTTGATTCTGGATGAAAAGAATCACATTGTGCTGTTAAACCTTTAAATAGTGCATTACAGATGGAACAGTGAAGCACTTCATCTGCGCAGCTGTGTCAGGGATGTGATGAGAAAACGTGTTTCCGGTCATCGTACCTCACTGGGCTGTGGCTGTTGGTGAGCGAGTCTTCAAAGTGTCTCTGAATGTTTGTGGGCGGATCTCGACTTCTTTGCGTGAGTCACAAAGACTTGTAGTTTTAATTTTTGCACAGAATAGGAACCACTGCTAACCTGCTTTTTAGACTCTGCCGTAGGCTCTGGTTCTGGTACCCAAGAATTGGTTCTAACTCAGCACAGACTCTTTGCTGGTTCTGAAGAAATGAACTGGTTTTGTGCAGAGCACGAGGCAGAAACACAAAAACCAACAATCAATTCAAATTTAGTGAGCAACACATTTTCTTGAAAATAGTGTCATATGGAGATTGCAGGAATAATGACAGAAAGGCTGTGATCTGTGAAGACAAAGTGGTTTTTTTTTGCACTTTGATCCTGTATAGAAACTCATAATACAACAGAGGGAACAGCCAATGAGTAAAGATTCAATTACATCAGGGCAAAATGAAAAAAATCTATCCGTATCATCATCATAATGTGGATTGATATCAGATGCACACATCCAGCACAATGACTGTGTTAGATTGGCATCATATCGATCACAGACTTTTGAATTGAATTGAATCAAAAATCATATTGAAATTTTTTGATGTCGAGAAATATTAAACTGTCCTCCAAACGAATCAATATATTATTATATTGTGGTAAATCTGTTTTTTTTAACCCCTACCTGGTATACAGTTTTGTAACTCATGAATGCAGATTGAAGCCGTTACTTTCAAAAAAGTGAACCCGCAAAGACCCTCGATCCCACAGCTCTCTGGTCATTTTGTATCAAACTATTTCTATTTCTTCTCTCAAACAATCCCAGCCCAGTGAGACACTACTTTAAACACAAGAATAAGTCTCATCCTGAGGTTTTTTGCGTTGAATGCTAATTGACGTGTCGTTTATTTGTTTATGTTTTGAGCTGTGATGTTTGCCATTTATTTATTTTATTTTGGTTTAGTCGGGAGGTAGTTTGGATTGACCACCTTCATTAGGTGAGAATTTTGCTCATTTGCCTTTTGAGAAATCCCAGGACTCCCAGCATGTGTTTTCCGTAGTTTTCTATTTCCTCTGAATATTTCCTTTTATGAAGACATGCCATTAGCTTCATGTAGCACTGAAATGGCACGTAATGAAAAACGAACTGTGGAAGCGCACCGCAACAATTTTTATGTTCCACATAGTTTGAAAATTTACATTTGTTTTAGATGGGAAGAATCAAAGACTGAGCAAAAATCCTAACTTCTAACCCAGGTAGAATATGTTGATAAACTTTATCTGGGAGCACTTTCATTAAATTGTTAAGCACTAAACCAGATCAAGATTCAAACGGGTACTTCATGAGAAGTAGTGCAGAAGCTGCACCTTTCCTGGAATCTTGTACGTATATGTATTTTCACGTTTCTTGTACGTTTCTGTTTGCTGAGAGGGGAGGAGTTCAGTGCGTTGTGGCAACCACTTTTAATTTCCACACGTATGTTTAAAGGATGCACAGTGGGAATCAAAGCCTTCTGCAGGGAATTCACTGTGCAGAAAAGATCTCAAGTGTTTCTGGTACAAGGATCAGTAAATATATCAGTAAACTGCAAACTTTTCAACTAAAAACAACATTTTAATACTCTTCTACAAAACATAATATGTATAGAGCCACAACATCGAGAGCCTTAATATTAAGATAAAATAATTTATTTGTTTTCTCTCGCTATAGACATTATGCTTATATACTACTGTTGATGTTGCATGGTGACAGTTTTTTAAGTGGCAAAAAGAAAACTATTTAGTTATGTACAAGAAAATCTCACGTGTTTAAAACTATGCAGAGCTATTTCAGTTTGTGAAAAAGATAAGTAGCCTTACGGACAAAGAAAGTGTTGAGTTACATCCATAATGTCTTAAAAGAACAAACATAAAACAGATACAGAGGCACGAAACAGCCAAAATCTTTAGATGCTTAAATCCAAAAATAAAACAAACAAAAAAATTAAAAAGCTAAAAACACAGACTTCTCTGCAGTTAAAATCATTTTGTTTCTCATCCAGGAAGCTTTCTCAGTTCAAAACTAGAAAGTGTGGAACTTCCAAGCTTTTACAACTGCATGAGATACTGTCTTATACGTCTCTTTCATGAGATAGCTCTGCTAAGTAGCTGCACAGACCAGTGGTCACTCATAAATTACAGCTGAAGCCGGACACCTCCCACTCAGATATGAACGTTCAGAAAGGAAACGGGCAGAGCAGAACCAAAAGAGGTGTGGAGCAGATCTCAGCTGCGTTGACATGTGAGCATAACGCATTTAAAAAACATTGATGATGCCTTTATTGAAAAACACGCAAAAGACGTGACCGGATTTAATGAAATTATTTCTCCGTTTGTTGCATTTAAAGATGATATTCTGCATTAAGTACCAGTTTTACACACAAAACAGTCAAACATATTGAACTAACTAACTTTAGTGATCCTCTTTGTGATTAACTGTTTTTATTTAACTAACTACACAGTTGCTGTGCATCGTCGTGGTTATTCCCTCTGTAATAAATGTTTAGTTGTTTAATTCCACAAGTGGGTGGTCGCACACTAATGTCATCAGTTTATTACATTGATAAACTGTGGCACTGACGGGGGTTTTTACACTGGCAGATTAATCTAACTTTCCTCCCACCAGAGGGTCATTAGGGTTTTTGTTTGCCTGACTCACAGACATGAAGCTATGAATTAGAGAAATAGGCCACATGCTCCAATGAAAGTTTTAGAAGGCTGAAATCTGAGGTCCCCTCTGTTTAAAGTTGATTTTTCTTGTTTTAAGTAAATAGTTTGGAAGTTTGTGATCCAGTGGGTGATGATTCAAACAGGACGTAGTGATGTGTGTGGGATGGTTTCCTGTAAGCTTCAGTGTTAATCCTTCCATTCCTCCATGTGCACCAAACAGTCCAAAAACAGACAGCTTGTTGTCATTGTCCTCTGATGAACTTGATGTTCCAACAGAGTGGATGTGTTTAGTGAACACTTTTACTTCCTTAGCTTGGATTTTGATCCAGGTATCATCTGCATGTCTGAACCAGTAGTTGTGTTTACACGGGCTGTATCTCAGTTCATGGGTTGCAACTGATGTAGACTACGGCCAACGTTGGCCACAGTCTACATGGGCTGTATGCTGATTGTGTCAGCTGCATAAACTGCAGTGAAATGAGACGGTCTAGCCTATGGAAGACGTATGTTTGTGTGGTCACGCACAGCCTCGTTATACATTTTATATCGCATCCCTTCCATTTTTTTGAGGTATAACTTCACAAAATTCATTTTTAATAGAAAAATGGTACAAGTAAATAAATGAAAAGCTAAAAAAAGTTGGTCCTCTAGATGGGTTCTTCTTTAGTGAAACGTTTCGTCTCTCCTCCGAGAGACTTCTTCAGTCTGATGAGTTTCAGGTGAAATCAGCCTTATAAGCACTGCCTCCACATGGACAAACAGGTTAGTCACATGCAAAAGAGGGCCATCATCTAACAATAAGCTTGATTAGCTCTATTGTTCATAGAGGGTCATGTGCCCCATCACCTGACTTATTGGTTTGGATGCTTCGGCTGTGGTTATTTGGTGTTTTGTTATGTGAATGTAGTGAGTGCAGGCGGGGTTCAACGTCCACTTGTTTTTGTCTCTCTTTCCCTATTTGTGTTGGGTATCGTTGGGGCCCTGATTCACACCTTTTGTTCACAGGGGGCTGAGTCATACTTGCAATAACAACACTGTAGGAGGGGGACAACTGGACACGAAGGCCTCCACCTCTGTTTAATGTTGGACAGTTTTTCTTCACAAAAATGGCTTCCTTTACTCCTCTCTCAAACCAACATTCCTCTCTGGAAGCATCTGCATGGGTTCTTCTGTGTTTTTACCTTAAAGGAGGTCAGGTTAGGTTCTTTCACCACTTCTTCCATGTGGAGATTGGTCACCATCTGTGACATTGGAGCCCCATGTCACAAATCAGTAAAGGTTCAATAGGACACCCTTTTACAAATAAGTTTCAATTAGAGATTAGTAAAAAAGAAAGCGACATTATAACCAAAACCTTGAATTTCATGATTTTATTTTATTATTTCTAGCTGAATTTTGAACAAATTTTACACGTCGTTTACATAAAATCTCTATGACTTGATTTGTGAAATAAATTCATCCTTTACCGTCGTCATTTCTAGCCAATTTATACAAAGTCTAAATGAGAAGGAACAAATGCAATGTGTTTTTCTTGTACAGTTTTTCTCCTACTAATTTTCATTTACATGTTTACATTTATGTTTTTACCCCATAGTAGCAGATCAAATCAAACTTTACTTATAAGGAACCTGTCACGCAACAATGTGTAAAACAAAATGCTTTACAGCATATTAATACCAGACAAAAAATCAAGCAAACAAGAACAAACACAATTATTTAAATCAAAAGTAAGTTGAAAAAGAATTAAGTAATCTATGTTATCTGTTTCAATGAGAAAATGCTTTTTCATTAAGTAAGTAGTTGATTTAGTAAAACTCCAGTTCCACTGGAGGTGATATGTGCTGTGGCGTCCTGGGCCTCGCCGAGCACATTTACCCGATTCTATAATGTCACTGTGGATGCCTCTCATCCTCTGGGCCAGGTGCTGCTTCAAGGGTCCCCTGGGCTTCCTCAGTGAGGTATGTGCTCAGGACTCCGTGTGACATCGTTGGTATTAGTCATTCAATGCTTTCAGCACCGCCCTCTGGAGGTCAGCAGGGATGAAATATAACACAAAATATGAATTGTACAAACATATCATTTTTCCTCTTTCAGCTGTTCCCTCATCAGATGTTGCCAGTCCTCTGTCCTCACTCCAACTAGCTCCAACACAGAATCTAAAATCTACAGATGAATGAAACTAATAATCTAGAAGTGATTAAGGCTAGATTAAAATGAATAGTTAAATAGTTTGAATTATAACTCGAGTCAAACTAAAAATACAGTGAAACTAAAAAAAATAAAATGACTATAGGACTTGCTGAAAGCTGTGAATAAATAATTTCACTAAAGTGCCAAGCTGAACAAGCCTTGAATGTATTTTTAAACAAATGTGATTTCAAATGTAACAAAGTAATATAATTAAAACATAAGTAAAAGTTTTAAAACTACTTCAAAAGTACTAAGAACAAAAACAACTCTGAGCAGACTGAAGCCTGGCCCAGCTTAGAATGGACTTGATCTGTTTGTGGCCCAGTAAACTAAAGACACTCAAAAATATGTTTTTAAATTGTATCTAAAGATTGATGCACATCAATTTTTCAGGAAATTACATTCTTACTGTTAGCAATAATTGTAAAAGTAGAGTCAATGAAGAAGTTACTGTTTTATTTTATGTACAATTCTACTAAAATAATTGTATTTTTCTACCAATTTTATGTCCTTTAAAGATGAAAGTAAAATTCCTGTTTACATGTAATTAAATGTCACTAAAACAAGATGATGTGCAACTCAGAGTAGACTTCAACTGCTTGGCAGCACAGCAATTTATCCGAGACTAAAGTACATTTTTACAAGTCTTAGATTAACACCAGCCTGAAAACAATTTGAATATCCTTCACCTCACTCGTGAGGGAAGAATGGAGTTTTGTGTACCGGTCTGTTGAGGGAAGAGGGAGCTGAGCTGTTTACAGGTTGGTCTACATCCCTACCCGCACCTATGGCCACAAACTTTGGGTAGTGACCAAAAGAATAGCTGGACTCTCCTTTAGAGATAGGGTGAGAGGTTCAATTCTCTAGGAGAGACTCAGAGTAGAGCCTCCACATCCAGAGGAGCCAGTTGAGGTGGTTCACCTGGTAAGGATGCCTCCTAGACACCTCCCTGGGGAGGTGCTTCAGGCATGTCCAATTGGGAGGAGACGCCAGGGTTGACCCAAGACACGATGGAGAAATTATGTCTCTCATCTGGCCTGGGAATGCCTTGGTGTCCCCCCAGAAGAATTGGAAGAGGGGGCTAGGATAGAGAGTTCTAGGCTTAACTGTTCAAGCTGCTGTCCCTGTGACCTGACTATGGATGGATGGATGGATGGATGGATGGATGGATGGATGGATGGATGGATGGATGGATGGATGGATGGATGGATGGATGGATGGATGCACACAACTTGCTAAAACATGTTCTATTTTTGTATCAGCCATATACAACCATTTTAAAGCACTTTTCTAAAACATTTTGTAACACGGAGCTTTATAGCACATAAGAAAACTAAAACAAGAAAACAAATTCACATTGAGAAGACATACCTGTCAAGTACCTGTTCCAGAAAGTCTTTTCTCTTGTTCATAATGTCAGGATAATCTAAGTTTATTTCAAACCTCTGCTCTAGTTTTCTGAAAATATTTTTCATATCCCTGTAGCTGAGGTTGGCCTGACCAGGATGAACTGTCACACTGGGAAACATTCAAGTCTGTTTTTTTTTTTTTTTTTTGCATCAAGTCTAGCTCAAATAAACTGAAACAACACTCCTTGATTTTATTGCAGTATTACATTAATCTTAGAAAGAGATGCTTTTTTGAAGTTTGTTTAACTTTGTTTACAGCTCAGATTGGATGGAAAAACAGTATGATTTGCCTTTTTAGTTTATAAGTGACAAATCCTGTTTTGATGTACAGTACATGATCTGCTGCCTTATGCTGCGTTCACACCGAACGCAATTTCAGCTTCAAAATTGCAACCAACGCTGAAGTTGGTCGCTTGTGATCTTTGAGGTCAGACACAGGTCAGCTCTTGAAGCGCTGCACGGCAACAGCCTCCCCGCCCCTCCCTCCTCTGTCGGGCTCTGTTTAATGTCGGACGAGGAAGTGGCTTTGCTTTATTTACAGAGAGCAAGAGCATGTCACGTTCATCAGATAATTAATTCACCAGATAATTCAGAGACATTCTGAGTTTCATCACCCAGGAGCTGTGGGAGAGGCTTACAGCTCGCTTTCAGGACTATTTTTGTCCCGAGTCCAGTCTGATGAGCCGCTGCCACGCATTGGTGCAGATATGTCCTGTCAGGACACCGACTGCAGGCACTCAATTTCAGCTAAAGAGCTCCTCTCCATCTGTTTCAGGTTAGTGGACATCATTCAGTAAACTGTCCCGTCGGGAAATATGTCRCTACGTCACACAGTGGAGTCTCTCTGATTGGTTGACGCGGCGCTTCGAGCTGCAAAAGTTCAGATTTTCTAACTTCAGCGATTTGCGTCTCAGCGCGTCGAACGCTCAGATCGTTCAAATTGTTCAAATCGCGCTGCTCTACTCGCGCTTGAGGCGCCGCAGAACTTCCCGACGTTGCTTGAAGCGCGTCCACTATAGACTTTGTATGTAAACCTGATGCTCCTGATGCTGAAATCGCGTTTGGTGTGAACGCAGCATTAGAGCATCCACACTGACAAAGTTGGTTTCTTTTTCTGACTGATTCTGTGAGAGGTTTTGTTTGTTTTTGTGTGTTGTATTAAATTTATGCTGAACCATGACCCTTGTTTTGAGGTACGTAGCAAACCGTGACTTTGTCACACCGTTACTCCCCAAACATTAAATAAATTCCTTGTATTGCCGTCTCATTAGTGGCTCACAATTTACGTTTAGTCATTGTATTTATAGAGTCTTATCTGTTCAGATCTTATTAATCCCTTCAGATCCAACAGTGCTTCCAAATTACAAGCATTTTGAGGGCAGGGAGGTTTATTTATTTATTCACCATTTTTCTTGTTACATATCCAGCAAAATATGATAGAGACATAACAAAAAATACAGATGTTCTCTGGCAAATGTTAAAAAGTAATGCAAACTCGTAATAAAATCATTGTGACAAGGTCCGGATCAGGTGAGGCTGGACGATTTTTTATTGCACACCTCTGGCAGGAACAACAAGCCAAATCTGTGTTGTACAGTTCTGTGGGAATGCAGGGAGTTGGCACCGCTTCTTTCCTGAAAGCCAAAGAAATTTGTCAGAAACGGGTGAAGTTTGTGAAACAGGCAGACTTCATAGCGCCATCGCAGAACAGTTTTCTAAACACGTTTGACCCGAGCATCATCAGTCATTATGAGTCTCCTGCTACTCTAACAATCGCTTAATTGCAGTGTTAGCCTGAAAAGATTGAGCGACATGTTGAGTTATTATAAATTATTAAAACGTTAAGGATATCTGCTGGTGTAGATTATCAGTCATCCAAGATGTGGCAAACATTAAAAAAAAAACAAAGCAACTGGACTTTCTGTAGTTGAAAATGTTTGGTTTCCCATTGAGAGCTTGCCTGAATTCAAAACTTTATAGTGTTGAGTTTCTAGCTTTAAGCTGCATGAGACTCTGTTATTCAGTCAGATTTATCTCCGTCTGCTGCGCTGTTGTTAGGACCTTTGATTGCTTGTTTCACAACATGCTTTGTTCGCATTCATGAAGGTGTGAATTAGTGAAAAATGGCTGGATGTTGTGCTCAGTGCATTTCTTTATGTCAACCCCTTTGGATGTTTATCTGTATAATGAGCCTTTAAAATCCAGAATTTGGGGGGGGGGGGGGTTGTAGGCGGACTGCCGGCCGCAGAGATGGCTGCAGCAAAGCAGGAGGAAAGGAGAATGAGAAAGGTGGAGAACTTGTTTCTAGCAGCAGAGCGGGTTGGAAGATGGTTATTTGATGTTATTTATTGTTTTTCTAAATGTCCCACAGGCTCTGAGATGTCAAATTTAAAACTGAGGTTTTGAAAAAAACCTGTAAAACTTGAAAAAATCCGTAAGATTTCTTTATACGCCTGTATACCTGTAAAATGATGGAGAAGCCATGTAAATTACGGACAATCCGTACAACTTGTATGTTAATTTTTAAGAGCTAAAATCTGAGACCTAATGCACCTTTGTGCCTGAAAGTGGGGCAGTACTGAAGCTGAAATGGTCAACGTGTGAAAAGGCACTTGTGTTTTGCGGCTCAAGAATGTGATGACGCGATGACGTACGATCATTTGGTCACAGGACTAAACAATAAACAGATTTAATACAGAGGTAAGATAGCTGATGGCATACAGCAACTTTGTTTTGTTTTACACTTGGTTAATCACAAAGAGAATCACTAAACTGAGGTAATTCATCATAATTTGGAAAAAAAATACCATGGAGACATCCATCACACTGTGTGTACGCCGCAGAACAGAACGAGGAAAACAACAAACACATAAGCATTGTAATATCATATGTTGGAGCTGGAGTATCTGACAAACTATGAATGGTTTTCTTCATTTTAAACCTAACAGGACTCTCAGAGAGACTGAAAACAGAACGTCTTCAACTACAGAACAGAAGTCCAGTTATTTTAGTTTTAATTTTTTTAATTATTATTTTAGTGCCAGTTTCATTTAAAACAAAATTTTAAATTAAAACAAACAAAATAAAATAAAATAAAATTCAAAAACAATCACCGTTTTTCTTAGTTGATTTTTGTGTTTTTTTTTCCTATTATTTCTTTTGTCAGTTTCAAGTTATTGCCGTGACTTTTGTGTCCACCCCCACTACCCCCATTAACAGATGAGTACAAAAACATTTCTTTATGTCTGTATATGATGGCATTTTGGAGTGGAAAAGAGAAGAATTTCCGTAACTGCCTGATATCTACAAGAATGAATACATACAGCAGTTTTGATTATTTCAATTACTTACTTTCCATAGATCACCTGCTTGTTGTGCACCACAGATTTACATAGATATATGTTTATGTGCTGTAGTGGTTTGTATTGTATGTGGTCTTAAAGAATTTAACAAACTCTAAAGGCTTCCTTTAAAGTAAAAACCCATCTCTGCTGGAGTTAAGTACAGTTATGTTTCCTGCACTAATGCACAGCGTCAAGAGAGCATTGATTTCACCAAACAGCATATGCTTTGGGATATTCTGATGCAGCAATGGTCAGCATTCCTACTCAGAGATTCCAGATTGCCTCAGCTTTCCTTCAGTAAGTACATTTACAAGAATGATTATACAACCTGTCCTCTTTGCACCAACAAACTATGGCCACATTAAGCACAAAACATCACATGCACTACTTTATTTCCACCTCTAAATAGTAGCACAGATCACCATAACACTTTGAATATGTAGCACTGAGATCTGTTACATACTGACAACAAAAGTAACATAAACTCATGATTAAACTTTTTTATTATTACCATTGTAGAGTTTTTGTTTTGGGGTGGGAGATATTTAATTTAAGTTTTGTTTGGTTTCCCAGGATCACCTACAACTTTGTCTGGAGATCCAACCCCAACTTTGAGAACCAACATTTTAGAGTACTAGAGCTGTATTTGGACCCCTACATGGGAAACCTCCTTATAATATGACAAAAACAATCTGAGGATACTCAGAAGTTGTGCTGATCTTGATTTCAACAGTATATTCCTGTAGATTAAATAATAAAAGCAGTGCATAGCAGGTTGAGGCAGGTACAATGTAGGTGGAGGTTTGCTGTTAAAGTGTACCGCCTAGAATAGAGTTTTGCAATCTGTGCACAGAAAAACAGGCTTTGATTTAAAATAATTGGCTGTGCAACATGTGGCCTTGCTGGTCAAAAACATTCAGAATACAATGCAACATCAGCTTTTAAAAAATGGCCTTTTTCCTCTCAGTTTTGAGTCACCAACTGGTCTCCAACAGTTAACAGCTCAGTGAGGTGCTGGCTTTGGTCATGACACTGTTGGTGCCACTCGTTTATTGCTTTAATATATAGTAATAGTTGTTTTTTTTTAACCTAAAATGCCTTTTAATGCCTTAACATGCCTGAATCGAACAATTCAAAGAGCCCCAACCCAAATTTATATTACCGTAGCTTTACTCTTGAGCCTGATCTTCCATACGTCTGACAAGTTTCTGTTCTGAGCTTAGGTTTGGAAATAAATAACGAGCAAGACAAGCTTTGAGAAACTAGAAATGCCAAATCCTGACAGAACTGTGAACCAACGAAAACCAAAAGATTTGGAAATGATAAAAAAAAAAATGCACATAGAACTTATTTTCATTGAATCGAAGCAACTTAAAATGTCTTCAAATCATTTTGAATGTTGTTAGAAAGTCTTCAGAACAATTGCTGCCTTATTTGGTGGAAGTCTTCCTTATTTCTGACTTTTTATCGGACGATGTCCATATGCATCTTTGAAGAAGTGAAGCTGTTGATTTGGCTGGTTTACTTATCAAAGCATTTCCGTTTCTTTTAATGTCCTATAATGATTGTACCTTTCTGTTTTAAGCCCATAAATGAAGCACAATATGAGATGGTTTCTGTATGCAATATAAAGATGGATGAAAGTGTGAAGCTTTACAGCCCTCTAAATGAGTCATCACTGTTGTGTTTGAGTGAATTCCAATAAAACTGACATTTGAATTGAACTGCTGTATTGAGTTCTTCCTTATGGATTGATATGATTTATTCCTGTCACACTATAATGTTTTAGATGACTAATGCCAACTTGTGAAAATTTTGTCCAAGAAAAACTTTACCCTAAAGAAGGAATTAAAAAATAGTCTACTGTTAGCCTCTTTTGGACGTATACATACTAATAAAAAAAAAAACTGTATAGGTCTTCTGGACGGGTTCTTCTCTAATGAAACATTTCGTCTCTCCTCCAAGAGACTTCTTCAGTCTGAGAGTTTCAGGCAAAATTCAGGCTTAAGCCCTGCCTCCATGTGACTGATGCTCACATCACATG
>NW_013952570.1:330466-332687 GCF_001266775.1 Austrofundulus limnaeus | reverse complement strand
TCCCCGATGTATAACTGGTCGCAGTCCTCCTGGCACTTAACAGCATATACAACATTGCTCTGTTTGTGCCGGGGCACCGGATCTATCGGATTACCCGTCCAGAAGACCTATACAATTTTTTTTCTTTTTGATTATTTACCTGGATTACTGAGATGCATCAGGATATACATACTAATGTTAATGAGTTGAACAAATATAGAATTTATATAAGTAATTTATTCATAGCAATGTTTTTAAATGTTGGCATAAGTGATTGAAAGTAGATGTCAAACTCCGAAGGCCACATGAGTGTTACAGCTGCCCTCAAAGGGCCAGCTGTTATTAACCTAAACATTTCCTTGTCTCACTGCTACAGCTGAGCACCACTAACAATAACTGAGCTCTGTGTGGTATTTCCTGCATAGAAACAGTGTTTTTTAACAGATCCTCTTATAAACACTGAAAAGTACTACCTGTACGACTGACTAAATGTGAAATAAAAAAAGAATAAAGAATAAAATAAAAAGAAAGGCTAATAAAAGTAAAAGTAAGAGAGTTTTACTCGAGTTGTGAGTAGCTGGCGCCTTGATTCCTGAACTCTCCCACTTTCTGACAGTGAATTCCCACTGGAGGGGCGTTCCAGTTCAAATATACGATTTATAAGTGTGAAATTCCCACTTCCCAGTACAAAGGGTCTGCAGCAAAAATAGCTGGTGAAAATACAGCAAAATGGAGATTGTACATGGTGAATCTTTGTCCTGAACCCTGTGCAGCTCCACGCAGTGGTGGGATGCTATCATTTTGCAAGTAAAATAATCAACATGCGTTATGGAGATGTAGTTTGTGGTCAATGCTGGCTTTAAAGCTGCATGTGGTTATTTTAAGACTAATGCATCTTTGAAGCTCTCGTGGGCCACGTAAAAGATAGTGGTGGGTCACAAGTGACCCACAGACCTTCAGTTTGACATGTGTAAAAGGACTTTAAAGTGTCTCGTAATTGTGAAGTGGAAGGAAAATGATGCATGGTTTTCAAAACATTTTACAAATAAAAATCTAGGAGGTGGCATTTGTGTAAATAATTAATCTGGTCCACCTTTATGTAATTTCATTTCAGTAAGAATACAGCAGATATGTAATGCCTTCTGAACTTTTGGCCTAACCAAAAATAGTTCCATCTTACTTTAATACTCTAATCATTATTAATATAATCTTTCATAACTGTTATTATAGCTACTGAAGTACATTATGACCTGACTTAAAATAATGTCAACGTTTCAGGAAGACTGCAGAAGGTCGGCTTTGTTTACAGATATCCCTCAGCCACTCCTCGATGCTGCCTGAGGTCACAGCCTGCAAGCTGGTCTGACAATATATTACCGAATAAGAAAAGCTTAAAGCACCATAAAATCAATATATTTTTGCATATAATCAGTGTGTTTTTGAAATTAAATGAGAAGTGGGAAGCCCCCTTATGTTACTCAGAATTGTATTCTAAGTATGAGAAGCATGACAGGAAAAAATAACCTGACCCACAGCAGTTTTCCTAACTGGTATTGAACAATCACCCTTGTTCACTCACTCACTGGTATTTTGAAACAACCAAACAATGTGCTATAAATTAGCTTGAAATGATTAAGGACAGCATAATAACAGGATTTCTACACAGTCTTGAGAAGTTTGTGATTTATTGTTTATGTATTTCATGTTTGGACAAGTGCACACTAAGACCTGCAGTGTTATTTGATGAGGTTGGAATAAGCGGTTAGGTCATTGCTTGTGTAAAGGCCACTCCATTGTTTTAACTACACACACCTGTTTGTGGGCACTACAGATTTTATATTTTATACTTTGAAGTTTCACAGTATTACAGTTTTTGTGTTTTTCTGTATTTCTTGTTTAGTATATAGTAGTTAARTTTTAATCAATAATACTTTACAGGAAAAGTCCAGACTCTCATCCTCCACTGGTGCGGTGAGATTGATATCTTTATCAAAGTGCCATGTTACACATTAGACTATGTTATTCATGGTCTTGTATTGGTGCAATTTAGAAAGGTCTCATTATTTTATTATTTATTCTATTCTCTTTGTATTAATATAGTAATTACTTTTATTTACAGATTTTATATTTTATACCATGAAGTTGCACAGTATTACAGTTTTAATGTTTTTTATGTGTCTGCTTATAGTAAAATTAAAAAAAAAAATCAAAATTGCATTCTGAGTGAGGGTCAATGCGGGGG
>NW_013952570.1:327230-330448 GCF_001266775.1 Austrofundulus limnaeus | reverse complement strand
GGTTCTCCCAGGGCGCCAAATATGCTAGGACCGCCCCTGGTGGCCAGTTCATATTATTGTGTGAAATGTTCTGTGTATTAATTGACGCACCCTTCCTCCAGCCCAGTGGGTGGCGCTACAAAACCAGACCGGATGTGACCATCGTAAAGCGGGAGAAGAGAAGCTGCCTCTCTTTTTCGCCTGTTTTTCTCTTTTGTCTCTTTTATATGGCTTGTTGCCAAAATTTAGTTTCTCTCATAACTTAATTTTGTACGCCACAGGTGAGTATAAAACGCTTTGACATGCTATGTTATCTACTGGTGCTAACTGTTAGCAGAGGGTGGCTAGTTTTAGACTCCCTCGTGCGCCCGCGAACATTAGCGGTGTCCTTTTTCTTTGTTGGAGCATCATTTATTAGTTTATGCTTGAAGCTTTGCGTTTGGTGTTTTAGAAATTTATAGAAATAACTGTTTTTGAGGAGGAAACACGCCGTGTCCGTGCGATGCTCCTCTGGTTATGTTTGCATCGGGTTTAATAACGTTTGAAAAAGTGTTTCATCCAGTTGTGAGAGAGTGATTCTCTTTAGGCTAAATAAAAAAAAATTAGAGGAGGTACAGAAAACGATTCGTTCAAAAATGACAGTTTAGAATATGGTTAGATTTTATAAAGTTGGAAGGAAAATATGGAAATATTTCACTTGTTTTAGTAGATGCTGATAGTTTTAGATCAGCAGCGCCCCCTGCTGATCAAAATGTGACTTAAGTTTGATTTCAGTGAGACCAAGTTTGGTGTGAGCTGTCTCAGAGCAATGCATTCAGTCCATGTTCTCCTTAGTTTGGCCTGAAAGTAGCCCAACATTGTTTTTGCAATGATCAGATGGTCTTTGAACCCTCAACAGAACTAATGTTGCTGCCTGGACCATATGAACCTGGAAAGAAATGGGTTCTGAACAGGTGAACATCTGGTTATGTCAACTGTTTTTATCCTTTTTTTGTTTTTCAGGTTCAGAACTGATCTCCTGCCCTGGGGGCTATGGACCAGGACCAGAACCTGAGATGATGCTGCCAGGTACAAAGTTAAACACTGCAATGAGATGAACTCATGATCACAATGACACAGCAGAGACTCAGAACAGAAGATAGCTGTAACGTGATGATGGACCACCTGAGAACGGATTGTTTGATTTAATTATTCACATTTGTTTACAACCTGGTTCCATCGGGTCAGATCACTGTTACAGCTACATGTGATGTTGCTGTTTACCTGGACAGGTGACATTAAGGCATATGATGATAAAAGTGACACTGAATAAAGTTTGTAAAAGAATTCTGAGACCCAAACAGGAAGTTCAGTTTGAGGTTTTGGGTCTGAACCAAATTTGACCCTTGCTGGTCTGATTCGATTCGGGTGCTGAGTCTCTGCGGTGGATGCATCTCCATTTGCCTGGAACTGATGCAATAAAAGGCCGACTGAAGCCCCGCCCCCAGCAGTCTGTTCACAGTGGCGGGCGCTGTGACATAAACGGACCGAAGCGTGTTCTGATCCGGGTGACTCGCAGGCTTACAAAACCACTTGTTGCGTCTCTTGCCTGACCCGTGTGATGTCATTCTGTCCCACAGGTAACCAGTCACCTGTCGACCCAATCCTCTTGACGGCAGCGGTGACATCGTGCAGGTGGGTGCTGTGATGTCACACTGTGGGCGGGGTCACCAGCCAAAGGGGGTTTCTGGGAGATGATGTGAACAAAAGGCCGAATTGTAGCACTGTCGCTGGGCAGTTTGTTCTCAGAGCACGGCGCGATGACAAAGACCGACCGAAGCGTTCGTCTGATCCCAGCCAGGGCCACATGACTCTCAGCCAATAGGACAACCAGAGAGTTACAGCTGCAGGGCTGCCAGTAGTATTAATGCTGTTTTACTTCTCTGTAACATTAAAATTAAAACAAGTGTATTAAAGTGATACAAATCATATTTATTTCTTAATAAAATATCAGGTTTTGTCAAGTCAGGCTAAGTAAAGTCTTGCTTTGTTGAACTTGTAGCTAGCTCACATTCTTTGTCTTATCAGAGCTCAGTAACCATGTTGTTAATCGTGTCTTGTTTATTAACATGTTGTTGCCTCTTGGCTTTATTTTATTTTCCTGTCCTGTAAATCTAGTTTGAATTCATATATTGGAACTACAGAATGGACTTTTTAACAGGAATTAATTTTTGTTTTGTTTGTCTGCAGGTAAATGTTTCCCTGATCTGTCTGGCTGTTTTCTCTCTCTACTAATCTCATGGATAAACCAGAGTTAAGTTTAAATGAGATTTTGGTATTTTAATTATCAGCAGTTTGACATAATGTATTCTAACTTTAAGTTGATTTTAATAAAAAAAAAATTAATGGAACAGCTTGACTTGTGTTTTTTTCCCCTCAAAAAGCCTCTAGCTGAAAGCCTGGAGAGCCATTACTGGAAATGTTAAGTTACAGGAAAGTGTCTCCATGGAAGCAAAATGGAAAGAAATCGACTTTTTAAAACTTGGCACAGCAGCATGAATAAATATTTCATTGTTTTGAAATTGCCCCTTTTTTGTGGTTTGTAGCATTAACTTTAATTTTTTAAGGAACACCTTAATTTTGTTTGTCATAGCATTAAATTTTCGATGTTGCACAATGAATTGTAATTAATCTGCAGTAGGTTCAGTGCTCAAACAGAACTTGGACTGTAGTGATCACATCTGGACCTGTTTTCATCTGTTAAGGATATTACATTCTTTGTTTTGTTGCAACTCGTGTGTTTATGTACAAGTCTTGGCTATTACAGGGTTCCCGCAGATCCTTAAGTCGTAAAAGGCATTGAATTCATCAATTCAAAAATAAGGCCTTAGACTTAAAATGTTTTAAATCTATCTTTCAGAGGTCTTAAAAATGCTAACACATTGTAAGATTATTATAATTTGTCTCAAATGTTAAAATAAGTGGCTCAGAATTAGCAACTCTAAATCGAGTCTGCTGCAACCTTTGCAATCAAAAGAGCCATTTCTGCTCCTAGCCTCACTAATAAAATGTGTCCAGAGCCATAAAATAAGCTACAACTGTGATTACCAACTGGTGGTCCATGGGCCTTTTCAAGGCTCTTTTGTGAACCTTTACGGCCAGTGGAGGTGACATTATAAAACATATATATGTATATATATATGTACATATACTGTATATATATGTATATATTGTATGTGTGTGTATACTGTATATATATG
>NW_013952570.1:324795-326169 GCF_001266775.1 Austrofundulus limnaeus | reverse complement strand
TTTTTTTTTTTTTTTTTTTGCCATGCATCACATTCTGCAAATTTTGCAATATTTCAATAATTACTCTGAAAACATTCAGCTCCTTCAGGACATTCTGACTTCTGGCATCTTAGCAAATTTGTCATGTTTTACCCAAATGAAGAGCAGCTGTTTTCAGCATTCCTTAAAATTCTTTAAAATAGTCTTAAATCTTTATATACTTTTGTTCTGGTTCTGTTTAATTTTTTTTTCTAATTTAAGCTTCGTTTGGCTTTTATTTTGCTTATTTTAGCTTTTAGTTATTTTCACGCTTTCTGGTATTGTGCCAATTTCAACATTTTTCTGCTTCATACTGCTTAATTTGGCAAACATGCTCTTTCAGTTTATGCTTATTTCAGCTACTCTATTTTTAATTTTTTAAGCTATTTTTAATCATTGCGCAGCACTTTGGTTATAACTTGTGCATAAAATGTGCTTTAGAAATTGACTTTGATTGAAGCTGAAACAGACCTACAGACCAACTGAAATAAGTTGAAACTAGTTTTTTTAAAGACAAAAATCAGACATTCCTTTTAAAAAATTTTCACCAGAATAATAAACTACTTAATCTAATGTTTTGTCATATAACATTTTGAGGCCACCTGTCCACGAGTATTTGGACCCCCTCCTCCTCAGCAAACTGCTCCAGCTGTCTTTGGCTCGAAGAGTTCCTTCTCCAGACGTTAATTTAGCATCGTTCACACAGGGGCCCCGTGTCAAATATGTTTACAAATGTGTCTTCAGGATAGGAAGCTTGATGGAAAGTCCAACATTCAATGAAACTTTGCACAGATTCAAGATCGATTTAACATTTTACACACACCCAAACATCTGAAATAGACAGTCCTAAATCTTTCCACCATGCAGTGTGAACACAGTGGGGGGATTTGAAGGTTAAAACATTTAGCTGTAAACATCCCTCTCAGTGAGAGGAGAGGTTTGCAGAAACACTTTAAAATCAGAGGATTTTGGAAAGACCAGGGAATATACAAACATATTGAATGTATCTGGGAAAAAAATGTAGTTCAGGGAGAGAAAATGTATTTATCTGTTGTAAACAAGCAAAAATAGAATTGACATACAAATACAACAAGTTTTTTTTGTTCATATTCTTAGTGTAAATAGAAGTGGAGGAGTGAAGAGGTGAGTGTAATCAGGTTTTTACTACCGGATGAGCAAATAATCACTTATCATGTGGGGAAATCATTCTAAACCCAATAATTCAGATTTATTATATTAGTTGGACAGTAATAAAAAAAAGCCCACCCACACAGACCAATATTTGCGTTTTGACTCCCACCATCCACTGGAACACAAGTTAGGAGTGATCAGGACTCTGTACCACAGAGCAGACAG
>NW_013952570.1:313907-323115 GCF_001266775.1 Austrofundulus limnaeus | reverse complement strand
GTGTGTGTGTGTGTGTGTGTGTGGTGTGGGGGATGGGTGGGATCCTGCAGTCTTGTTTCCGCAGACACAATCTGTCCCAGTTGCTGCACACCTTACAGTTTACAATAAGCTTTCTCTGCCCCTCCCCCCACAACGAAACCCCTCCTCTTCCCCTCACCCCCTCTGCTTTTGTGGAGATAAATGAGTCCATTTAAGCGGAGAGGCAGATAGATCAGAGGAAGAAATCTGGTGTAAATTTATGTCAAATGGCCTTGTTTGCTGGATCGCACTGTTTACTGCCTCTTTGGTATACATACGGAGCTGTAATTGTAATCTGTTCAGTTAAATACAAGGCAGAACACACATTTAATCCAGCATCTCAGTATGCTCGGAGGCTAGCTGCTGGCTCAAAGTCGTAAGAAACAAGGGCTTTGCTGCAGTCTCAGTATTCTGAGCGTAACAAAGCAAACTTGCAACCAAGGTTTTTTTTTATTTTTTAAATCACGGCCTATTTTTGTGTGCTCGTCTTGCAAAACGGCCTTATGTTGCCTATACCTCCACCCACAACGTACCTGCCTCAGCTTGCTCTGTGATTACACCGCTGCCCACACATTTGTGATTTAATCTGCTTATTTACTGTACTTTCAAAATGAGGATCTGTTAATGTGAATGAGCTCTGAATCAAAATTTTTTTAACATCGATGTGGTTAAGCCAGTATATATCATTGAGATGTGACTGTTGGCAATTAGTTGATGAACAGCCTTTTTGAGAGAGTTTCCAAAATGTCTCAAAACCTTTGTAGGGATACAGAATATACAGAGGTGCACCGGCTTATCTTTTGATGTCGAACATATTCAAAAACGTTTGCAACAATTTTTTTTAAATCCCAGATTTGGTTCTCAAATCCGTCTTAATTTTGTCATGGTGTCTCAGACTCATCTCAGTTTTGTTGCATATACCTCAAACACATCTCAATTTATTTGCGGACGTCTCCCACGCGTCTGTTTTGTCACGTGAGTCTCAAACCCATCTTAATTTCGCCACGAGCGTCTCAAAGCCTTCCCTGTTTGTTTACAGGCCTTTCCCACCAACTTTAGAGCACAAGCGCTGTATTCTTATACCTATACAGGAGCATTTATTCGGACCAAAAACATGTCCAAGTCTACTCTGATGATAAATAATAGTTATTATATAACTGGTCCAAGTTTGCCTCTTTTGTTAATGCGGGGGTGGCTGCTAAGGTAAGTAAAAAGCCAGCCAAAGAGGGTATGATGTGGACTGAGGTTGGCAATAAAATAATGTGCATGTAAGAATACAGTGTTGCAATCTGTTAAAAATAATACCCTGTCATTTTTCAAACTAGCAATTCAACACGCAACCTCAAAGCTTGGGGATTGCAAAAGATGTCAAATGCAATACAACAGGTTTTTTTTTTTTTGCATATTTTCTCACAACTTTTAAATCACCAGCTAGTCTTCAACAGTTCTATACCTCTGTTTTTTTATTTTAAGAAATGCTGTAGCTTGAGCAAGGAAGCCCAAGCTGTGCCCAAATTCAGGGGCTGCATCCTCCGAAAGATTCTTCTGATGAGGCCCACAAATGTGTCCTCCTTTTTCCCTGACTTTGAGGGATGGGTCCAGTGGATCCTTCTCAGCCCAGCCTATCCCATGATGCATTGTGGGTGGATCAGAGATTTGTTTTATCTTATTTATTAAATTTAAATCTGGAGGTATAAAAACCGAAACTTTCAAGTGGTTGTGTTGGTAATGCTTTTGTTATTTGCATAGTAGTGTTTTTTTTAATAATATTCTTGTCAGAAATCCAATGAGCTGGTATAGTAAATAAATGTACACATTYGGCGGATCTGTTATTTCTTCAAATATTGCTAATTTTGTGTTTTTATAATAATAATACTAATACACTGATATTTTGCTACTTTGATCTATTTTTGCTTCTGTTTAGTGTTGTTACGGTTGCTATGCCAGGGTAAGTATGGGAATAAAGCATAAGGCTAAAACGTCCAAATTCACAGCCACTTTTTTCCAGTCTTCGTGCTTGATCAAGGACCTTCTGCATCTTTCCAAGGACCTAGCCCACCTAGACTGGATAGGCCGGGTCCTTCGAAGTACGCAGCCCCTATATTTGGACACAGCCTCAGACATCTCTGTCCAAAGACTTTCTCAGGCCAACCAAGACACATAATCTCTCCAGTGTGTCATAGGTCTTCCATAGGGCCTCCTCCCAGTTGAGCATGCCCGGAACACCTCTGCAGGGAGGGTTCCTGGGGGGATCCGTACCAACTGCCTGATCCGCCTCAACTGGTAACTCTCAATGTCTTTCTCGAAGAATGAGAAGCCATGCCTCCAATTCACGCCCTTCCAACTTACACTGTCCCTACCATTTGGTCCCTACCCATGTGGGTATTGAAGTCCCTCAGAAGAACAGCAAAGTTCTCAGCTGGAACACTTTCCAACACTCCCGCTAAGGACTCCAAGAAGGCTAGATTCTGTGCACTGTTTGGGTATAGGCACAAACAACAGTTAGGGCCTGTCCCGCCACCTAAAGGCACAAGAGAAAACTCCAACACACAGGCACCAAGGACAAGGGCTGTAAGTGGGCTCACACGAGCCCAGCGTCTCTCACCATGGCCGACTGCAGATTCAGATAAGGTCCAGTTCCTGCTCTCAGAGTGGTATGTTTCCAAACACATGTCGTGTTGAGGTGAGCACAACTAGACAATACCTTTTCACCTCAAGCTCTGGGTCGTTTCCCTCAAGAAAGATGACATTCCATTGTGATAGAGCCAGCTTGGGTTGGCTAGGGTCAGAGCACCAAGGCCCCCTACCTTCAGCTGCTACCCATGGGTTAAATGGTAACTATATGTTAACTTTCATAGTTTTTAACTGTTGGGGGAAACAGTTATCAGAGAATTGTATTAGTTGTAGAAACTTTTTTTAAGCGGTGGCACGTTGGCTCAGTTGGTAGAGCTTTTGCCTTTCAGTAAGCTGCTATCTGGGCGGAGTCTACATGTTCTCTCCGTGCATGTGTGGGTTTTCCCCAGGTACTCTGGTTTCTTCCCACAGACCAAAAACATGAATGTTAGACTAACTGAGAATTCTAAATTGTCCTTATGAGTGAGTGAATGGTGGTTTGTCTCATTTGTCTCTATGTATCCCTGTGATGGACTTGCAACCTATCTAGGGAGCACCCCGCTCCTCGCACTGTGACTGCTGGATATGGGCATCAGTGACCCTGAAAGGAAGAAGGGGGTAAAAAAAAATAAAGGATGGATGGATTTTTTAAAAGTTTTCTCTCTTACAGAAACACTAGACAACTGTGACAAAAACACTGAGTGAAAAACTACACATTTGATAATGTAGATATTTAAATATGCATTGGGTGAAGTGGAATATGGCGATCAGCAGTGCTGCAAACTGTTTCTTTGGTTTGTTGGCAGCAGTGCTGGTTGTACAGTCCAACAGCTGCTGGAAGGAAAAGCTCTTTAATATCACTCCTTTGTGCATTTGGGATGCAGCAGCTTGTCACTGAAGGAGCTTCCCACTGCTGTTATTTTGCTGTGCATTGGCTTAGAGATGACAGATTTACTTTAGCTACACTTCTCTTGTCTCGCACCACTTGCATGGATCTATGCATGCAGCTGACACAGCCAACAGAATCTGTTCCCCCTGTCTAAAATGGACGAACGAAAACAGGATGAAAATACATCCAGTGTATGTTTTTGTGAAGCTGCAACTGAAAGCACACTGCTCCTTTTGTTTAGCTTTCTGAACGAAGGTGGAATGATAGCTTGTCAACTTCATACCAATATTAACCAATGTCTTTTAAATATGAAACCTGTACAGAAAATAAATACATTGTAAAATTACTTTAACAAGGTAAGTGTGCCCTTCAAAACCCTTTTGCTTAACAGTTTTGGTTTAAAACCAGGCTAACATGAGCTGCACAGAGGATGATGATACAGCACAATTTAAACGATGCAAAAAACAAGAGTAAAACCAATGAAAAAAATCTGAAATAAGGACAGTTGCCTTTGGCTATAGGTCTACTTTACTTTATGGCCTGTCTCTTCAGGCTTTGCTGTGTGACTTTTCACATATGAGAAATTAGTCCGTATAAGGAAACTGATTTCATGTCTGATTTTAATTTTAATTTATCACAATTCATTTATTCCATGACAATGAATAGATGACAATTGCACTTGCATGTCGCCAACATTGTGGCCTCTGGTGAGGGTTAGCATTAGTTGCTCTGTGCTGCCTTCCACCATTGGGCTCACATGAACACCTGGTAGTGATGATGGTGTGTTGCACACAAAAATACTTTATCACATGGCACTAAATTGCACTAATTGCAAAGTGGCAAATATTAATCGTTGACAGTGTTAGGGGTTAGGACAATTAATTGTATGGAATATGATTTTGCCCAACCCTACTTTGCGTGTTTTTGGTAGGTAGCAAAAATCCTTGGCATGGTCTTGAAGTTATGGTGATAGTCTCATACTCCCATACAACTAGTGGTAGTAGCCATGTTAAATGTGTCACTATGGGTTATGGGAAGTGAGCTGGTGTGGTGCAAACTGTAACGTTGGCAGCAGTCTCATACAGGAGCCTCTGTCCATGACCTCTACTGTAAAAAAAAAAACAAAAAATACCGTAGACATCCACAGAAACTCAGTAGTTGAAGCTGGAATGGGGCTAGCTTTCCTGTAGACTGGTTCTAGTACAAGTTTTAAATCCCACCTCACTTTAACAAACTGTAAAAAAAAATTTAAATACACCTCTTTTTTTACTAGATGATGTTTTAGTACCTTTCATGTTCTAATGTTCATGTTTCTAACATATTTACACAGTTATTTCGTGCTTAAAAGCAAGGTCATGTGATAATGTGATTGTGTGAAGATGAGTAGCCTCATATTTCCAAAAATATAGGATGGCAGCCACCATGAATAAAATCTTGTGGCTTCACTTACCAATATTGGAAAAAGGGGGAATGCCATGTCTATTTTTTTCAATTTACAATCAATCAATGGACTCTACAAACATGGAACCAGCAGTGTACCCATATCACTGAAATGGACACGACTGACCAACTTCAGCACAGTCTGTGCTAATGATACGAGAATTTGTGGTGCCATCTAGGTAGACGCTAGGCCTTATTTACTGCCCAGCATGGCAGCAGGCCAATATAAACAAAAATCAGCCAATATAAGTCTAATGTTTTGTCATTAGTTGTTATCAGAACCAGAACCTCACACAATGTAATATTATGCTTATGTTTTTTAGTTTGTTTTTTTGTAAATACTAGTCTAAATAAACTAAATCATTAAACCAAGGGTAATTGCTCTCTAGACTTGAGTGTTGTAATCACTGTAAAGCAGTAACTGAAGCTTATCTTCTATTCTATATTTTCTATCCATATCTAAATATTTAAGTAAATATTTTCAGAACTAAGCAAAAAGGACAACATTTACATTTAATTTGAGTTGCAGTTGGTAAAGTTGAATATTAACTAAAGCTTAATTCATGACGCAAGACAGCACACTAGTGCCTCTGCTGATTGACAAGGCTTCGTAGGAGGTTCATAACAGCATATTCTTCTTTTGATACATTTTTAAAGNTGTCATTAGCACCTCTAGTAATATATTTACTGAGAAAAATGGTGACGTGTTCAATACTTATTTTACCCGCTGTATATATATACTGTATATACATCTTTAGAACAATGACCAATACAGCACACACAAGTTGTCAACATTGTGTGGCTTTGGCATCATGTAAATAATGCTCAGTGATAGCACATGGTGATCATACTATCTGGCTACTCCATTGTATTTCTGTTGCCCTTTCCAATTTCATCTGCTATTGTCATCAGAGCCAAAAATAAATAAATAAATAAATAAAAAAATAAATAAATAAATAACATTCACAGTAGGACTATGTGTTCATTTCATTTTCATCTAACTTTAGTTAAAAATTAACTTGGTGCATGACTCTTTGAAAAAAAAAGTATTTTATTATCGTATATATAAATATAGTCTGTATCAGAGGTGCCCAAAGTGGGGCCCGTGTGCCAAAATTGGCCCGCCGAGCCACTTGATTTGGCCCACCTGCAGTTGTCCTGGTTATTAGATTGTAATTATGGTAAGATTAAATAAAAAAATATAAGTAACTACAAAAGACATTTAGATTAGATTTAAGCCCATATATACAGTAGATTTGCACACCTTGTAAGACCACATATACTCAAATTTTAAATTACGAAAAGTCCCATGAGTCTTTGCTGCCTGAGCATACATTGAATTTTCTCCATGGCTATGGGCTGGAAAAAAAAACACTAAAGAACGTGGGCAACCACACTGACTGCTAGCTTAGTTATAAAAAAATAAAACAACTTTACTTAAGTATTTGCATTTCTTATATTATTGCATTTGGCCCTCTGCCCTCAGATTGATTTTAATTTTGGCCCTCCCAGGGAAAATGTTTGGGCACCCCGGGTCTATTTTGTACTGTATGTTTATTTTTTCTTGAATATAATGCAGAACACTGCAGCTAAGCGTTATCAATTGTTAAGCATGAGCAGTATTTTAAGGAAATGTTTAGCAGTTGTTTTATCAGAGACCCCCATGCATACACTCCCCCCTCATTTAAAAAAAACGAGCTCCAGCAGCAGCAGCACGGACCCATACTTCTCCACACTGCGACAGGGTTTTTGATGTTTATGTGACTGGAGTGAGCTTCCTGCAGAGAGGAGCCCCGGCCTGCCTCATTTTCTCCTGGCGGGTCAGCAGCTCTGTGTTTCAGTCTGAAGCCTTTGGCTGCTACGGAACCGTTTGGCTCTTTTTTCTACCAGAGAACAAACTGTACATCCAGCTCAAATTTACAGCTTTATTTCTACATTTATGCCCGGAAACACAAAACATATCGGTCACTGGGAGTCCCAAGCAGCAGCCGAGCGGGTCCGGAGACCGCTATAACGCGTTTTGGAGGTCTAAACAGAGCCAGAAACCTACGGTGGTGGAGGAGGAGATTCCACATTAGGAGCCTTCCCCCACCACCCCTCCCTGGTGTCATTTGAGCTTAAGGTAAGTGTATTTGCTTTGTTTTACTCCATTAATCATTATAAATTATACCCTCGCGTACAGTGATCATATATGACCGTATAATAGCGGGATGAGCTGGTTATTACGCCACTGTTGCCGTTTATTTTGACATTTTCTTTCTAGGTGTGGGGGATGGGCTGTGTCAGCGCGTGAGTAAGACGCGCGCACGTGTTAGAGCAGTTCTCGTGCGTGGTTTTTGTTTGTGAGCGCGCCCTTCCTTCCTGCTGGCAGTAAATTCAAGTAACTGTGAACCTTTTTAACCTCAGCCGTTTGGAATGTGTTGGGAACACGTAGATCCAGTGTATTACACTGTAAATAATAACCCAGTGCAACAACACTGACGATCAAAATACAGTGTTGTAATACTGAAAATAAAAATCTGGTGTATTACACTGAACAAAAATCCTGTGTTATAACACTGAAAATAAAAATCCAGTATAATAACACTGAAAATAAAAAAATGCAGTGCAATAACACCACTGACAAAATACACAGTGTAGTAACACTGACAGTGTTTTAATGCTGACAATTAAAATCCAGTGTATTTGCGCCAACAGTAAATAATCAGTAATTTAATACAAGTGTTTTAACACTGACATAAAAAAATCCAGTGAAAACTCTGACATTAGAAATTTTACTTTTTTAATAACATGATATTATAAATCCAGTGTATTAACAGTGGTATTATAATTTCAGTGTATTAAAGTGTAATAACACTGGCATTAAAAAAACCAGTGTATTATGGCGAACAGTGAGTATCTTGTTAACATTATCATAATAAAAATTCCAATGTAGCAACACTCACAGTGTATTAATAGTGATAGTAAATATGAAATATTATGTGTAACACTTACATTAAGTATTCGGTGAAATAAGACTGAGGTTAAATGTTTTCTGTATTAACAGTGACAGATATGTAGACAGTACTCGGACAAGAAAAATCCAGTGTAATAACACTACTAATAAATTTTCATTGTATTTACAATGACAGTAAATTGCTAGACTATAAATTGTGTGTTTACCCTGTCAGTAAATATCTGTTGTGTTAACAATGACTATAAATGAATAATTAATTATTACAGGTATTATTGATGTTGTGATTACAATTATTGAAAAGAGTTATTGATTGAGTTGGAACCCTTTCTCTTTTTGCATTTAAAGAACAATGAATTGTCATAAACCTTTCTTTCATACGTCATGTTAAACAGTCACTTAAAATAGCAAAGTATTTCTGTGGTGGAGTGCTTAGGGGCGTCATCCTGTAACCGGTTCGATCCCCCGTTCCAGCTGTCTCACTCGTTGTGTCCTTGGGCAAGACACTTCACCCACTTGCCTACTGATGGTGGTCAGAGGGTCCGATGGCACCGGTGCATGGCAGCCCTGCCTCTGTCAGTGTGCCCCGGGGCAGCTGTGGCTGTAGTTTACCACTATCAGTATGTGTGAATGGGTGAAGTGTAAAGTGCTTTGGGGTCTGACTGGGCTTGATAAAGCATTATATAAGTTCAGACATTTCCCATTTTATTCCAGGCTACTTTATAAAATAAATAACACAAACAAAAACAGTCAATAATACAGTGCACTTCCCTTATAGTAGGACACTATGCAATATATTTTCCCCTCATATATTTAAAGTGTAAAATAAAGTTGGGGGGTAGTACTATACTCGGATAAATATTTTTGCTGATGTATTTTAACTGAAATATCGGCCTCATCCACAAAATCCCTGAGTCTGGAAATGAAACCCCGTCGTAAAAAGCGGTTGAAGCGAACTTACCTCGAAAACTCCTTTGTGCCTCAGAGCGAGATAGTAACAGATCCAAGCAGGCAACATGATGTGAAAAAAAAAAGAAGAAAAAAAGGCAGTCCTGCATAACGAACTAATGATATAAATGTGCGACCGGGCCGCTCCTGGGACAACAACAAACGCATGGTCTGCTGTAATGGCTGCCATTTACCGGTGTTCTGTAAAAGTTGGTCTACCTGAAAAAAGTTTCCCCACCAGAGGGGGCGCTCGCAAGACACGGGGGATGAGATTGTTGTTAAGTGGGATTCTGATGCCTTTTTTACAGAGGAGAAATACCAGAAACTTTTAATGATACTGATGATGG
>NW_013952570.1:311177-313509 GCF_001266775.1 Austrofundulus limnaeus | reverse complement strand
GTATACTTGAGATCGTATTATACACAAATAAATACAGTACTTGTTTTTTCAAAATGAAGCTACAACTTTCGTCTGCAAACAGTTTTGGAAACAGTTCACGTTAACTTCTGTAGTGTTTTTCTTGTAGCTAAATATCTGATTCCACTTGCAGATGCAAAGTCTAAAATCAGGTCATGTTTTGCTTCTCCTGTCACGTTTTCACGAGGAAGAGTTTAGAGTGATAACAGAAATTGGATTGATAATCAGAAGTGCAGAACTTTTTTTTTTCTGCTGACGTGGCTGCATGATGAAAATTGTGTCTTTCTTTTCTCTTGCCTCCCCCGCAAGAACCAGTTCCTTGCACAAACCACTGGTGCATTTTTGTTTCTCATGGGGAATGTGCCCAGTATTGTGTGATTCTTCTGAACTGTGTGTTTATATGGAAGAGTGGATGAACTACACAGCGCTCACTTCAGCTGGCTGAGGCTGTGAAAAAATACAGCCTTTACAACTGTTCAAGCAAATGTTATGACGTCTGTTGCATAGCTTTGTGTGTGTGTGAGTCTACTGTATGTAAATTATAAATAGTCAAATAAAGCTTATAAGAAAGATAGTCAAAGAACGTATGGAATGAGATAACATCCTTTTTGTGCACTGAGACTCAGGCGGCTCTGGTGTCTGTGCTGGCCAGAAAGGAATGCCCCTCATCTGGTAAGCGTAGGTCACCGCACCCTCTGTTGGAAATGGTTGCAGTCCCCTCTAATGACAAACTTGAAAAATAGCGCTTGTTCTCAGTTAACAACAAAAATACCAGCTCCTTCTTCTATTTTTTTCTCAACTAAACTGTTTTTGTGATCATTAGCAGCAAAAATTCAGAAATTTGAACTACAATTAATTGCACATTACCCAGGTATCACTGGGCTGCAACAGATGAAAACTGGTTGGCGATGCAAAATTGCACAATAGCCAATTTTTGTTGCATTCTCAATGAATTCTTTGTGTTTGTGACTAAGTGGCCAGTGAGCTGTGAGGCTGCCAGTTCTAGAAAGTAATGATCTATTTTTGCTTGCACGGCTTACCAAACTATTTTAGGTCGTTCACAATATTTCGTTGCCCACCTCCACCCACGTCATACTTTCCTCGGCTTCTTTGTACGCACATTGGTAGCTGCTTTATGATTTAATTTACTGGAGTACACTTTTGAACTCAAGACAGGCAGAACTGAACCAGTTCCTTTTCAGTCATTTCACTCAGTACAACACACAGTTGTATATGGAACACGCGCGCCCTCGCGTGCCTGGCTGAAGCCACCTCTAATCACGTCTTTAGACTGGTGACGTGGTGACGTTGAACGTCGGGTGACAGGCTCCGCCTTCACCCTATAAGTTTGGAGTCACCAGCGTCATTACTCAGTTCTATCGCCCTTCACCTCGCGATAGTCACCTCTAAACCTGAGCTCACATAGCTGCTTCTAGTTAGCTCAGCTTCTAAGGTTCTTAGGCTAGCTKTACTGGTGCTAACCGCGTTACCTGCTGGTTCGTGTGTCTGCCGCTCGACGCTACATAAGTGACCTTTATTTTCTGCTGAAAATCTGTTTTGTGGTTTACGATGGGCACAAAACCACCTTCGAAGAAGCTGAAGTCTTCTGTTCGCCCCTGTCCTCAGGGGTTCGGCTTTAAGCTTCATGAGAAGGACCAGCATGAGGCCTGCCCGGCCTGCCTAGGAATCATTCACGCTCGACGGGCGCTTGTGGAGCCCGAGTCCTGTCGGGCCTGTGCCGGACTTTCGCGTCCGACACTGGAGAGGAGAGTGAAATTCCTGGAGAAAATGCTGGGGGAAACTGCTGTTTTCCGACAAGACCCGCTGCTCTCTGAATCCAGCCAGACGGCTCAGTCCGATGAAGACGAGGATTCGGCGGTCGAAGCCCCCGCTGCTAGCTGGGCGGACCAGATGGAGCACGAGGCGGCCTTACCCGACATCGAGGGGGGCAAGACCCAGTTTCTACTGGATCTAAACCAAGAGGAGGATGATGTTCTGCAGATGGAGCAGGAGGTTCTCAGTCTGTCCGAAGACGACGAGGAGCCGTGCCCAGCTCACTCCACCCCCGCTGCTGAGAGGGTGGACCAGGACTCGTCCTTCTTGTCCCTGTGCCGCCGAGCTGCTGCTAAACTAGAGGTACAGTGGCCCGACCCCCCACCTGCTCAAAAGCCGTCGAGGTTCGCAGGGTTTTATCTCCTGTCTGAACCGGCTGATGTGAAGGACCGTCTGCCTATGTTTCCGGACTTTGTGTCGGAGCTGACGTCTTCCTGGAGCAAACCGCTGCCCATCCGCGCCTTCGTGCCTGGATAGGGTC
>NW_013952570.1:302511-309942 GCF_001266775.1 Austrofundulus limnaeus | reverse complement strand
GGATAAAGGGCTCTTCTTCTCCACAATTAAAGGCTACTTAGCAGCCATTTCTGCCTGCCATGTAGGTTTTGATGGCCACACCTGGTGCTCATCCTTTAACTGTGCGTTTTCTAAAAGGGGTTCGTAAGCTACGGCCTGCTATTAAACCCAGTATTCCCTCTTGGGACTGAGGCTCTCTGCGACCCTCCATTTGAGCCCCTAGAGTCTGTAGAATTGAAGTTTCTTTCATACAAAGTTGCTTTGCTTCTGACTTTAGCTACAGCTAAACGGGTCAGGGACCTCCACGCTTTGTCAGTGAACCCCTCCTGTATCCAGTTTTCTACTAATGACTCTAAAGTGGTTTTGCACCCTAACTCTGTGTATCTTCCTAAGGTGATACCTTCTAGTTACAGCTCTATGTCTATAGAGCTTTCCAACTTTCATCCCCCCTTTTGCATCTGAGGAGCAAAAGAGGCTGCATCTTCTGTGCCCCATATGTGCTCGACACACTTACATCAGCCACACACAGGATGTAAGGTCATGTGATCAGCTGTTTGTGGCTGTTGCTAACCTACACAGAGGTAAAGCTCTTTCTAGACAAAGACTCTCACTGGATTGTAGAGGCCATCTTGCTAGCATACAGCAGCAAAAACCTTCCAATCCCTCTTGGAGTTAAAGCTCACTCCACCAGGGGTGTAGCGACATCTTGGGCCCTTTTTAAAGGGGTACCTGTGAGTGACATTTGTGCCGCGGCCAGCTGGGCCTCCCCAAACACATTTGCACGATTTTACAGCCTGGATGTAACAGCACCTTCGGTGGCTCATTCTGTACTTTCTGTCGGGTCCAATGCTCTGCATTAGTACAGTACTTACTCAGGCACACTACTTAACTCAGGTCTGATACTGCTCTGCGGGGCGCTTTGACAAGTCCCATATACAACTGTGTGTTGTACTGAGTGAAATGACTGAAAAGGAACGTAAGGTTATGAATATAACCACGGTTCCTTGACATAATGGAACGAAGTACAACAACTTGTTGGCCCCGTATCACAAAAGGCTCGGTGAAGGGCAGTATCTAACTGAGTAATGACGCTGGTGACTCCGAACTTATAGGGTGAAGGCGGAGCCTGTCACAAGACGTTCAACTTCACCACGTCACCGGTCTAAAGACGTGATTAGAGGCGGCTTCAGCCAGGCGCGTGAGAGCGCACGTGTCCCATATACAACTGTGTGTTGTACTTCGTTCCATTCCTTCAAGGAACCATGGTTATATTCATAACCTTACGTTTTAAACAATTATCATTGACTCTCAAGTTTGGTTTTTAGACCTGAAATTGCTTTCTGTCCGGGGGAGCTCCTGTGCAGGTGTCACAGTACAGCTCTTGCACTCTTGAAACAATTGGATTTCTCAAGATAAAATATAGAAGTATTTGAAGACATCCCAATTTGAAACAAATTAGTTGCATCAATTTTTAGAACATGTTCAGAATTTAAACAAAAAAGAATGAAATTCTGCGACTCGTGGAAATAGAGAACCCTGCAAAAGTCGTGAAACACTCTGGAGAGTCCCTTGCTGTTCTCTATCTACCTTATAGTGAAATACTACCTGTATTTATTACCTCCTCTGTGTCTTTTTGTTAAAAGCTCAGTATAATGCATGTTGATTGGTTGAAGACTTGGCTAAACTTGAGAGAATACATTGGAATTATTTTACAGTAACATCAAGCAGGCTTTTAGAGCAACACCTCAGCTATTGAGACCATTTCTCTGTAAGGCTTATTCCAGCATATACACTTCTGCTGATCTGGGAAAAGCCTCCTGTGAAGCAGTTACACTCTGGTCCAAGAGGGCTGTAAGAGCACTGCAGAATTGATTTTTAAGCGTACAGACTGATACATCTTCAGGACAGCAAATATTTGTAATGAAAATATTGATATGGATTAATTTGTGGACCATGTCTGTGAAAGGATAAGAGAGAACAAGAGAGATATTCACAGCATGTTTAAGGCTCAGGGATTAAAGCAGAAAAAAAAACATTTTCCTGCATACAGGCCAAATGTTTTCATTTAAAGACAAGTATAATGTGTACATGACAAAAGTACACAGTTTAGTGTTTTCTAATTGAGTGTGAGTTGATGTTGTAAGAAGACTTTAACCTGCACCATTATCAAGACTAAAGGCATTCTGAAGGAAAAGAGAGGTTTTAAACTGATTTTCTCTAGTTTACTTTGATGTCATGTTGGTGTTTTTTTAATCGATGGGTTGTGTGTTACTGTAAATAAGTTATAGCACAGGAAGTCCTTTGCACAGTATAAATTAATTAATTTTTATTGTATTATTTTTTTTTTACCAGACTGACACATTTCAATGATTATATTTACAGGGCTTTAGTTGATGTAGTCATTTAATACTATGTATTTTTCATATTTACTGAATTATAGTTGTCACATTTACATTTCAGTATTGTTCTAAATAAGTTTAGCACAAAACACCTTATAGCTAAAACACCTGGTTGGATTAAAGGGATCCCCGATTAGTTGTAACTTTAGATTTCATTTGATAAACAAATATTTTAACTGTGAAATAAAGACTGTAAAAATACTGTACGCTGTTTAATTTTGTACATTTTTAAAAATATATTTTAACACAGACTGAGCCATTTTATTTGCATGCAAAGCATTCATGGTAAATGATGACATGGGTAGGTCATTGGTGCAAGGCTGGTACCGAGCTATAGCCACCCTAAAGGTTAATCTTGGACAATATCTGATGATTGGCTCTTTTAAATGAAACCAGAGAGCGTTGACAGAGAGGAGAAGGTAGAAATGACTCAGTCTGTAACTGAAAATATGGATGGAGGACAACAGAGCTGCTTCATGGAAGAAGAACCTCAGCTTAGCCTGTTAGCCTTTGTGCTAGCACTGACCCTATATTGCCTTATATGTATTAGTTTGGTGTAGGGCTGCCACAAATGATTATTTTTATTATCGATTAATCACCGATTATTTTTTCGATTAGTCGACTAATCAGATCATACGTAAATTGAATATAATTAACATAGAGCTTATCGCGCCAGAATGCAGCTGCTATTAAATAACCATCGTTAGATTTTAGCTATATGCTAACTAAAAATAATTGCTATGGAAGTCAAGTTCTGCCTTGCAGATATTGCAAGGTTTCTCTTTTATTTTCTTAAAATGATCCCACACTTTTGAGCTCCGTTGCCGAGTAGCCATGATACCAGAGCCTGTCTGTATAATGTCTTGTGTCGTCCACGGCCTACCTCAGTTACCACTACTGTACATGTGTGTCAAGGACAGAAAGGCAGATGTGGCAGTGGAAGGTGTCAAAGCAGTTTGAAACATTAACATATAAGCCGCACCGGACTATAAGCCGCACCCCCAACACACAAAAAAAAAAAAAAACAGTACGCCCAAATTTGCCGTCAAAAAAGTGAATTCAACATCAAAACATAAAAAGCAAAHCTTTAGGAATTAAAGTTCGGAGGAATACGGTTCATATAACTGACCTTATTTTGGTAGTTTTCTTTAACAGTTTCGGGTCCAACAAAACGTCTCATTCATCTTCCTCCGGCGCACTGAAACCATCGAAGTCCTCTTCAGTGTTGGAGTTAAACAAGCTGAGAAAAGCTGCGTCACACAGCGGTATCTGTTCAGTGTTGCTTTCTGTGTCGCGGTCCTCCCGGGGTAATGCTGGCTCTGAAGCTGTGGTGGGAAAGCCCTCCTGCTCCAGCATACGTCACTGCATGGGATTCCTTCCCCGGGGAGTGCAATGAGGGAAAAAAAAGTCCGAGGCTCTTCACTCAACGTTTATCCACAAACTGGTCCTGGATTAAGCTCCAAAGTTTTTATCAGTCAGATTCCACCGTGAAAAACGTCTGTTTTATCTCCTTTTATGAGTTTTTGGCCATTGACTATCTTTACATCGCTGCTTCCTGGTACAACAGTCGGCTTTGGAAGCGATCGCTTTTTTCTTTTTTTTTCTTTCTTTTTTTGAAGCGAGTGGTTGAAGCAAATGGAGCATAAGAGTCCCCTGGTGGCTGAAGAAAAAATCCACGTATAARCCGCACCGGACTATAAGCCGCATGGTTCAAAGTTCAGGAAAAAAGTTGCGGCTTATAGTCCAAAAAATACGGTATATATGGTGATAGCATTGGGGCTAACGCTAAAGCTAACGGGCTAAGCTGAGGTTCTTCCACGAAGCAGCTCTGTTGTCCTCCATCCATATTTTCAGTTAAAGACTGAGTCATTTCTACCTTCTCTCTGTCAACGCTCTCTGGTTTCATTTAAAAGAGCCAATCGTCAGATATTGTCCAAGATTAACCTTCAGGGTGGCAATAGCTTGCTAGCAGCCTTGCACCAATGACCTATCCACGTCATCATTTACCCAGAAAGCTTTGTGTGTAAATAAAATGGCCCTGTCCGTGTAATATATTTTTAAACTTTTAGTTTAAAAATTATAAAAACTAAAAATCCTACAGTATTTTTACAGTCTTTATTTTACAGTAAAATACAGTATATATTTATTAAATAAAGTCTAATGTTACAACTAATCGGGGATCCCTTTAAATTTTTGCAGATATTTATGATAAGCAAACACCTGAAACTGACACACAGAGATCTCTGTGATTTTAGGAGAAAAAAAAATAAAGTCAAACGGAGACACAAAATCTCTGACATAGAAATATTTGCGTTAATATTGCTCAGATGTATGAAGTAAAGCGCGCTCCCCCGGCAGTGCTGCTATTTTGAGGATTAGAAGTTTGGTCACAAGCACAAGATGCACATTTCTGTACGATAACAACAACACTCCAAACACACTAACATTTAATACAAAGTTAGATTTCAGACTCTGAAGTCCCGGGCAGGTTGGAGGTGCATTGCCGGAAAAGACTGCGGTCAGGCAGCCTCAGAGCCTCGATGTTCAAGTGATCTCTCACGATTTTGTTAGTTGTGTTGCAAGGTTTTTTCTAAAATATAATGTACTGTATATAAAATATGTAAAGCTTGGTGGAAAGTAGTCCAGGAAACTCTGAGGGCTTTCACATGTCGTTTGTCAGACTCACCTGCTGTCAATTAGACAGCATGATCCAACCTGCTCTTGTCTGATTAGGTGAATGTTTGACTGTGGTTCTCTATTGGTTGACACAACCATTGGATTTGCCGTTATTTGTCCACAAATCTGTGCTGGTTAATGCTCCACACTTTTCTGCAGATGGATTCGTCCGTGCAAAAACGTCTTTTTATATCGCCGTTCATGAGGTTTTTTTATTTTATTTTTTATGTTTGACAATCTTTATGAATGATTTTACAACAGTCATATTCTGGAAGTAAGTGGTTGAAGAAAAATACAGCGTCTGAGAGCTTTTAATATAAACAAACGTGCCCACGAAATTCAGACCAATCACACAATGCTTTGCACAGAGAAAGGTGAGAAACAGTTTGGCCAAGGCCTTGTGTTGCGAAGGGGAGGTCCCCTCGGCACTCCGAACTGAATGATGCAATTTTCGTCATTCAGCTGCAACAATGAGAGCCGAATTCAGCAGTTCAGACGGAGTATGTAGAGGCCTTTACTGCCAGAGCCAACCACAAACTTTGGATTACAGCAGAGGTGTAAATTGAACAACAAAATGCCACTTTCAAATCTAGTGATCTGGCGGCTATGAAAACAGCTAGCGGCAACTCTAACCATGCAATAAGATAACATTGTTTATAGACAGAAAATGTAGGTTTTATTTCAGGATCATACCAACACTTGAAAAATGTGTGAGGGCATCCAAGTTACAAACAACAACGAATGACAAGACTCTTTAGATATCATGTAAAGATGACACGGTCTTCCATAATGAACTGAATGGTCATTTTAGCAGGTTTGAGGTGCTGAAATCAACTACACTGAAGAAAGCAGAATCCTATCCAGGAAAGCCATCAAAGTCTTTTGAAACCGCTGATGTCCAAAGAACCCTGAAGAACATTAACATACAGAAGGCATCCAGGCTGGATGAGTTAACAAAGTGTCTGCTAAGGGAATGCAATTATCAGCCGGTCTAGGTTCAAGTGGACAATTTAAACATCTCCCTGAACCAGGTATGTGCTGTGAGAGAAATTATAATTTACCCTCCATGCCCGACTATGAACTATGAAAAAGTTATCCGAAATGATCAATCAGCTGTCTTACGTCTTATTAACAAGGCTTAAGAAGGATCTGATTCCCTTTTGTTCTCTCAAAGTTAGCCTTTAGGCTAACACCAGGTATTCTCTGTCCCTGGGGAATAAGGAGCTGTCCACTTAATCCTGGTGTTATCTGGCCACCAAAGGATTCTGTTTCAGGTGGATTTTCTTACTTGGGAATGTGGGGCTTGTATTTACTTCCTACAATGCAACGGAGAACAGAATGGTTAATCTCATGTTTTGGATCCCCAACAATTGTGAAATTATAAAACACAGAGTTAAAGAAAGAAGATGTAATGTAGGAAAAGTGGAACCAGATTCTAAAGACCTTCTACATGCTGACTGCTGTTATATTTTATACAGAGTATAGCAGCAAACACAGTGAGCACAGGGCAGCTACAGAACAGCCAGCTGACTCATGCTATCTATGTAGGACACACTGATTACTTGGCCTTAATAAATCACACAGGCAGTGTGTTGGGAGTTGCTCTGTTATGTAACCAGTGAGGATGTGTTGTGAATTCAGAGCAGATAGGCAAAATGACACTTGTGAGGGGAGTGACAATGCCTTCCTTTGTGAGGTAAAGGCCTGATAATAGATTAAGAGATGCACACATAAGGAACAAAAGCAGATAAAGGATATATAGTATTTTTGTTTGATGTGTTTTAGGCAGGGAAAATGTTATATGTTTTCAAGAATGGGTTGAGTAATCCAACTCGGTGAGTCATCTGTTTTTGTTTTTTTACAGATAGGAGTAGAAACAGTTGGATTTCATTTTGAGGGGATTCTCTTCTTTTTCTCCCAGCCTTACTGTGTGCAGTTTTCATGTTCTACGTGTATGTTTGGGTTTTCTCTGGTTGCAGTTTTCTACCGCATACCAAAAGATTTATGTTAGGTCAAATGGTAACTCCAAATTGTCCTTGGGTGTGAGTGAGATTGTTTGTCTTGATTGCCTCTTTTGTACCCCACCTCTCACAGCATGGCTGCTGGAGATAGATATGAACAACCATGGAATGGAAAAAAGTGTGTTAGACAAATAGATGGATGGATGAATGATTGGTTAATTGGTTTTCTTCTGCTTTTTTGCTTGTATGCCAAAAATCCACTAAAGTCAATGGCAGGGGTGTCAAACTCATTTTCACCAAGGGCCAAATAAATGTTATGGTGGCCCTCGAAGGGCCAGTTGTAATGAACTTTGATGTTTCATGTAGGCCTGTCGCGATAGTCAATAAATCAATTAATCGCACGATAACTTTTTTTT
>NW_013952570.1:297614-300976 GCF_001266775.1 Austrofundulus limnaeus | reverse complement strand
CTATTTATCTATTTATTTCAGATTTGCTTAGTTGGCCCAAATGTGGGGGAAAAAAGAAAGAAACTGCTGTTAGTTCAACATGATGTTTCAGCTTGGGTGCATTTACCAACTGGAAAAAGGATAGGATTAACCAACTGAAAAGCAGATATGATTTTTGTGTTTATGGCCTGATCACTAGTTAAAGCTGATCACATTCAACGTTTTTATTTTTACATTAATTATACAAAACCATTGTTTGGTAAGTTGGTCCCATTTGAGTAACTGGTGATAATGATCAGGAGGATGCTGCAGTGACATTTTGTTTAAAAACAGCAATTTTTTTCCCACTGGAAGGTCCAGTGCAGAGCTTTCAACTGCTTCAACACAAAGTTAACAAGCCTTGACTTCAGCTCTGTTTTGTTAAAACATGGTGAAGTGATTTGGGTAATGTTTGCTTACTTCCTCTATGTTTTGATATGACTTTAATTGTTTAGGTGATCAGTCCCACATTGTATTTCTGGAGAACTTCAGTTCATAGTTTTATGAACCTGGGTTTGTAACTCTGATAATGTGTTTCTTTATCATCCACCGGGGAGCTGGGGGATTTTTTTTGTTCCAGTTAAATGTCAAGATTCTTGCACTTCTCTAAAATATGATCCTGCATTCCCGACAAAAAGTGTATGAGCTTTGTGCTGCTTCAGAGATTGATGTGTTTAATCTGTAACACAAAATCAAATCGTAAGCTTGGTTAAGCTTGTGGTATATGGATTTGGATCAGACAATATTAGAAGGTGACATATCTCATTATTGATTTACTGCAATAACATACAGTATTTATGCTTGTGACCCGTGTTTATGATGTAGCATTATTTTTAGGTGGAAGGCAAAGGGTCTTTAGTCTTTCTGTATTTATAGAAAAGCTGAAAGCTTTTTCGTCATGTCTGCAGTGGATTGCTGTGTCTGATGTGTGAGAAGGGTACTGTATGTTTCAAAACCATGGTAGCTGTCAAAATATGCGGTGTTTCAGTGTTTTTTATTTGAATTTATATGCTTTTAATACAGATTCTACATAATTAATCAATGTTTTTGTAAAAGTTGTTTTTGAAAACAGCGAATATTCCATGCCATGTTTTATAACTAAATGTGGTGATCACTTATAATTAATTATGGAAATTCTTGTTAGAGTTTGAACTATTTTGGCACAGCTCATTTGCTGATGATCTTAGCCCCAACTTTTGAATTAACACTCTACACCACTCGTTCTCATCCCCCAAATTTACTCTCAACTCTCATCCTTACAGTTTTTTGTTGCTGTTATGTTTAAAAACAAGAGAATAAAACTTTAACCTTTTAGCTTTCATCCTGTCATCTCTGATTCTATTGTTATCCCCTTGACTCTGTTTCCTGGGATTATTTTAGCAACTGTCACGTGATGAGAACGTCTGAAGTTCTCTTGGCAATTTGTGAATGTAAACTAGGTGTGCACCGACTGGCTGATTTATCGGTGCCGATTTCCTTAATTTTGGGAGATCAGAGATCGGCCGATCCTTAGATAAGTTCGGTGGAAAAGATTGACAGAAAAGACCAGCTTCTATACCTCCACAAAGGTCTGAAAATCAGCCATTGTCCTCTTTTGGCCTTCTGTGAACACAACCTAATGTCTAGGTAAAACAAGCTTGTATTGTTTCAAGGGGATTGTTCAATGTATTTCAAGAAAATAACATCTGAACATTGAAGTTGTATTGTGTACCTTATCTGATCAGCTACGTATTTAAAGAATTGGTATCGGCCAAAATTGGAATTGGCATGTCACACTTGTTACAGATCAGTAATAGGAGGTCGGCCAGAAAACTGGAATTGATGCACCCCTAATGTAAACAAAGAATTTGTAATTGTTAGCAACAAACCATAATTACATAACATAATTATGTGGGAGACATTTGATTGTAAATTATGCATATTTTGTGTTTTTTTATTTATAGATGATACACAGATATGAAAAAATTAAACAAAAACATTTAAAATTTGACATCTTTATGGCTTCAGGCACTATGTGACAAAATTTAATCCGTTTTCTTTGTCCTAACCAGGCTTTAATCCCAAAGGCCCCATTGACCATGCATCAATTGACACATTTATGATATCTTAAATTATGGCTATATAGTCCCAAGAAAATAATATGTAATAATGCTATGTTACCAATAGACATGTAGTTTAACAAAAACGTTTGGTAGTAATAGTACAACATGATACTTTCATGGTAACTTGCAGACAATAACAATATTTAACACCAGAGAACGAGAACAACTCCAGTGGTTTTTTTTTTTGAGTACTGTAACTAGACAAATGAATGGTCCTATCTCTGTTGAGCCATGCATCTTTATAACTTTAAGCAGGAAGGACTTTGTGAGATTCTTTATGTGCTCAGGCAAGAGAGTTGGTGAGCTATTCATTTTCAATCAGTGAGCATTGTTTTAGGAGGAAGGCTGATTACAATGGAGTGTCACTGTGGCTGAACCCCTCATTTCTCTTTATAGAGGGGAGGGCGAGGTATGATGCAAAGTGGACTTTTTAGAATTTTATATCATATTATGTCATTCCCTCATCAAATTATAGAGTGTTGCTTTGACTCCTTCACGCATGTTTGAAATATCAATGAATCTCCTGTGGTAGCCATGTGGAGCTGCCTAAACACTTGCTGGTACAAAGCACCACCTACTTGTCCATAGCTCCTCCCTGGAGCTCAGGCTGCAGCAAGCGCACACTCAAAATTGTTGTGAAGACTTGCTAAAGCGAGAGTGTCAAGCAGTAGAATTTAAAAAAAGGCGAATGTCAAGGTGTTTAGACTGGCTATGATGCAAAGTCAATTTTATTTTTGGCATCATTTTCATAACAACTGAAGGTAACATAGTTACTTGATTGTGGGATAGAATTTAACTATGTACCTGGAAAATTAATACCCCCCTCAAGTTTATGACAATACCCGAGTTATAGTAGTGCTTTTCAGCCAAAGTCCCCATTCTTATAATCTATTGGAGTCCTGTACAAAGTAAGAGAACTGTTCAATGATAAAGCACTTTTTATGTTGTAAATTGCTATAATTGTGCGACATTTAATTTACTGTATTGAAGTATTGGGGTAAAGCTTGCAAAACTATCACAAATCCTGTTTTCATTTTTCAGAAAAGAGCTATAAGAATTAGTACTAGAAAAAATTACAGCCATCCATCGAATATATTGTTTTATGAATTGAAATTATTGAAATTCTATAATTTGATCGAATATTTAGCTGTTAATATTAGGGCTGCCACAAACGATTATTTTTATAATCGATTAATCACCGATTATTTTTTCGATTAGTCGACTAATCGGATCATACATTAA
>NW_013952570.1:272763-293128 GCF_001266775.1 Austrofundulus limnaeus | reverse complement strand
TCCATATTCTGCTCATGTCTTAGTTTGTTCTACAAGAAAGAAAAAAACAGCATTGAAGTTACTGCAACAACTGCAGCTTAGTGCTGTTTATGAAGGCTACTGCTAGCAACAGCAAACTCTTTGAATTCTTTGTCATGTCTTGTCCTCAAATGTTGAATCAAATTGCTGCTGTTAAAACATCCAACTTTCGCTCCTCCTCTTGACAGTTTAGCAGAGCACAGCAGACAGTCTGCTGGTTAGGTGTCCTCCGTGTCGATTTTAAAATATCTCCAAACTGCCGGCGTTACTTATTCTTCTACCATGATCATTCTTCTTCTGTTATTCAGGGGTGCGGTCGGAAATAACTTGTCAGTGCGTTAGCGCCACCGCCTGGTATGGATTGTTGTTTACCCTTTGTGCAGCAGCGCAGCACAGGAGGAACAAAAGCGGTATCGGTTAAGAGTATCGGCCGGCTTTTACGAGTACGAGTACGAGTACTTGATGCTGGTATCGGAACCGATACCGATACCAGTATCGGTATCGACACCCCTAATTCACATGTTTAATTTTTATTTTTTAATGTTTCTGTTTTTACCCCCCCTTTCCTTCTGTCCTCATGTGGACATGCTCGGACAAATGTCAAGTTCTAATAACGGAATGTTTCTTTTTCAGTGGGTGGTGAGAGTCAAACTAGCATTTTTAACTTTTAGGATTTGCCATGTCCAGGACAAGAGAACTTACATAACCCGTTACATACGTATGCTTAATCATACAGAAGTAGTCTTTTATAACATTTCGAAAGATGCTTTTTAAAAGCATGTCATCATTTGTCATATATGTTATTTATGATGTAATTGAAAGGCCTCTAACCTTTGTTCTCCATTTGTGCTGTAGGTTCTGAGCTCATGGTACAAAGCCCTGACTGATCATACTGCTGGTGCATACAGACCTACTACTGTGGTGAGTTATCCTCAGTCAGGTTTCTGCCAGCCTGGTGGCTGTGCACTGTCAGTCATTTTAAATGTGCCTTTAAATACTCTTAGTGAGACATCAAACAACACTGTGCTGTGGGGGGAGTATTATACTGGCCACGATAAATATCAAGCTATGAATGGAATATTCTATATTTAATCTCAGTAAGCAAATTAATCCAAATATTGTTACCATAAATGGCATCAGTAAGTATTACCATCTATGTAAACAAAGCCAATGGTCAAGGGCCTGTTTTCTGTTTTAAGGTATGCCATAACGTTAAAATGTGTCTGTGTCAAAACCAATACATTTTTCTCTTACTGCTCATATGGTCTATAGGCTGTAAATGAGTTGACAAAGTACGTACTAGAGTTGGGCTGTATTGCTAATTTTCATACCACAATATAATCTGTGTTGAATAATTAATAATTAATGGAGAAACGGTAAGCAGGGGTCGACATAACCATTGTTTAGGTTGTCCAAGACAACCTATATTCGTTTCGAACAACCAGATCCTGCCTCCCAGTTGTCCGGTGGACAACCAAGAAAAAAAGACGTAGATTAAAGTTTTCCGCCGCGGGTGTTCGTCATTATTAAAATGAACAGGAGAAAACAAACTTGTTAAAGCCATCTAGGGATTAAACTGACGGGTCTTTCACCCAATAAAATGAACCACAGTCAAAGTTTTACCCAATCAGAATAGTGCAAGGTGTGTCGTGCCGTCTGCAGCGGATGTGCGCTGCGTGTTTATTTATTTATTTTTTCTGTGGGTGTGGGGGGTCAGTTTCACTCAACTCAGGTGAACACTTCCCAGGAAAGCCCTCAGCATTTTCTGGACAATTTTCCACTGAGGATTACGTATTTATACATATTATATTTCTAAAAGCACCTCACAGCATTTCCATTGTAACACCATGTGTTCACAAGCACAACAAAACCGTAACAGATCACCTGACCGAGAGCTCAGAGGCAGTTTGACCGCAGCTGCAACTGTCAACCTGCTGACAGAGAACATTTGTAGTAAATTTTGTATACAGAACAATATAGCCTACTTATTAAATTACAGTTTTGAGATTTTTTTTTTGCACAACCAAAATGTTTTGCTGACAACCAGATTTTGTCAACAGATTGTCCGCTTGTCCATTGGACAACCTGAAAAAATTCCTTATGTCTATGTCCTAATGTAAGAGTTTACATTTATAAAGCCAGAGAGAGGCCTGGGAAAAAACTCCTCTGCTCTGACGATGCCTGCCAGGAGAGAAGTTACAGAATGTCTCTTGCCTCGAACAGATCATAATTCTTTTTAGGGTTTTAAGTTTTAAAATAATCTGACTTTTACCACAGTTGTATCCTCACTGCTGCATACGTTTAGCCAGCCTTTGTGCCTATAAAGTTTGTAGTTCTTTTCCAGAGTTATTTCTTCATCTACAGCGAGCAGCGCTCATCTGTTAGGTCAGTTAGCTCTTATCTACCAGCAAAATGACACCCATTTTGCTTTTAAATATAATTCTGTTTTCAGACAAATATTTGCAACAATTGTTTGTACTATTTCAGACTTGCTACAGAAGCTAATAACCCAGGTAATTCATTAACATCAGTGCTCAGTGTTACTTTACAAAGAGCAAACAGCAGAGAATATGTAATATTCTGTGCACCTAAAAGAGACATAGAGCAAACCTTAGCTGTGCTGTCTCAGCACTCACATTAAATATGTGACTGATGTTTCCCTCATATCATTTTCAAAATAGGAACTTAGTTTAGTGATCGTCTTTCTGGTTAACCAAAACTTTTAACTGCAATGCAAAGTTGCTGGGCATCATAATTAGAGCTGCCACATACGATTATTTTTATTGTCGATTAATCACCGATTACTTTTTCGATTAGTCGACTAATCGGATCATACGTTAATTGAATATAAAACATACAGCTTATCGCGCCAGAATGCAGCTGCTATTATATAACCATGGTTAGATTTTAGCTATATGCTAAAAAAATATTGCTGTGGAAGGCAGGTTCTTCTCTTTCATTTTCTTAAAATGATCCCACACTTTTGAGCTCCGTTGCTGGGTAGCCATGATACCAGARCCTGTCTGTATAATGTCTTGTGACGTCCACGGCCTACCCCAGTTACCACTACTGTGCATGTGTGTCAACGACAGAAAGGCAAATGTGGCAGTGGAAGGTGTCAAAGCAGTTTGGAGAGAAAAACAAAGTAAATAACAAAAAAAGAGAAAACTATTAATCGATTATTAAATTAGTCATCGATTATTTTAATAATTGATTAGTCGTCGACTAATTGACTAATCGTGGCAGCCCTAGTTAATATACAGAACTCACAAAGGTGTGTTACCTTCCAACATTCAAGTAAAGTTTGTTAAAAGAGAGAGCTGTTATTATCTTAAGGGAATCAAAGTGTTTGTGAAACCCTGGTTTCGTACGAGCCCGAAGGAGCGATCCACTTTAATCCAGGGAATAAGATTGTGGAACGGTCTGGAAGATGAGGTTAAAAATGCCAGATCTTTGTAAATATTAAAGAGAATGATAAAATCTAGTATTCTGAAGAAATATGGAGAAGTATAAGTGAATCCATGCAAATTGTTGTTTGAGTTGGTGTTTTAAGTTTAGCTTTGTTTTTTGTGTGTTTTCAGTTTTTTGATTGTTATAATTTACTTTCATTTTGAACATATTCTGGGGATAAAAATGAGGCAGATATAAGATTTATTCTTCTTCTGCTGCCTTTCATTTTATTTGATTTTATTTTGATTGCATGTTTTTTGTGCTTTGTTAAGTGTTACAAATGAAATGAATACATTTCTAAATAAATAAAATCTTCTGGGGTTAGTGTCATAGACCCACACACATTGTGTTTCATAAGGGCATTAAGGGCTTACTAACTAAGGGTCCACTGTTTCAAAAAACTATTGCGGCACACTCCACCAGAACTATAACCACTTCCTGGGCTGCTTTTAAGGGAATATCAATTACACAACTATGTGCAGCCTCATCATGGTTTCCCATGCACCTTGTTTTGATTTTACAGAGTCAGTGTGGTGAGGCCAACACAATTGCTCAGTTGTATTTTCAGCAGCAGGACAAGTGGTCGAATCCTTCATCCTCTTGACCCTGCTGATAGTAAGTTGTTCAAGGGGAAAGACTGTGGTGATGATCTGAGTGAGGTTGAAGTAGATCATGAGTTATGTTATAACTGTGGACCAATGAGACTGAACAATGACCCTCACTACTCCAATGGGCTGAGATGTTCTAGATAACAGGAAGAGACATGTTCACCCAAATGTATTTACAGGCAGCAAGCCAAGCCTCTTAAGGGCAGTCACATGACTTTGTTGATATAAAGTCTCAAAGATAGGTGGAGGAATGGCACCATTCATGGAGAAAGACTACAGTGTTGGTCATCCTTTGGTCTCATAGGTCCACAGTTATAACATAACTCAGTTTTTTCATTCTTGGGTCAGTTGTATGGAACATTTTCCAGATTTTTTGGCTGTTTTGACAAGTTCACAGTTAGGATATTCACATTAGGGGTGTCCCGATACCAGTTTTTTCAAGACTGAGTACAAGTACGAGTACTTCAGTTTAGGTACTCACCGATACCGATACCAAGTAGCGGNCGGCCTACCCCAGTTACCACTACTGTGCATGTGTGTCAAGGACAGAAAGGCAGATGTGCCAGTGGAAGGTGTCAAAGCAGTTTGGAGAGAAAAACAAAGAACAACAAAAAAAAAGAAAACCCAAAAAACGATTAACCGATTATTAAATTAGTCATCGATTATATTAATAATCGATTAGTCATAGATTAATCGACTAATCGTGGCAGCCCTAATCATAATCAATCATCTACTGTATGCTGTGAGTCTGTTTATTGGTGTTTAGGTGTTCACTATGTCAAACTGCAAAAACACTGAATTTGTAAAAATTAAAGTAGTACAGCAGCATGGTGGCTCAATTGGCTGAGCTGTTGCCTCTCAGCAAGAAAGTTTACAGATCAAAATCCCAGCTTGGCACCTTTGTGGGTAGAGTTTGCATGTTCTCTCTGTGCATATTTGGGTTTTCTACGGGTACTACGGTTTCCTCCCAACAAACCAGAAACATGACTGTTAGGTTAATTGGTAACTCTAAATTGACCTTATATTTTGGTGCTTTTTAATAAACAGTGAAAATTAACATTAGCCTTTGATGAATATCAAATGTAAGTGATGATAGAAACATTCCTTTCACCTTTATTTAAACTCACTGGATTTTCTCTGCCTCTTAAAAACCATTTAGTAAGCTCTGTTTGTGTGCGGGGGGATTTCACTCGTCTTTTCTTTGTTTCTTTTTTGTAAGTCATTCTCCTTTTGTGTTTATTTTTATGTTTGAATAAATTGGTATTGTTGCCACAGTCGTGAATACACTCGGTACATTCAGTACATCAGAGTTTGGAACATCTGTGTTTACAGCTGTGAAATAGGTCCACACTAGGATCTCACTGCATCCTGCTTGAGTCTGCTCACTGATCAGCACCACAGAGTCATGTGACAGCACTCAGCTGAGCAGGGGAGGGTGAGGAGCAAAGTTTTGCCTGCAGCACTTGATGGAATGGGAGTAGCATACTGAACGTAGAGTAGAGAAACAAAGTAAAGTATCCATCCAGTCATGCTGGTTTTAATTGACGTTTGTGCCAATAATATTGATATTTAGATGGATCCATCCACCTCTATCAAACAGACCATATATCATCGCCACATCACTTTTATTGTGCTGCAAAGCTGGCTTACCTTTTCACATTTACACTTTCAAAGCATGACAGTGGTAGGCAAGTTTTAACCCCCCCACCCCCCCACCCTGCATCAGTCCTTTTAGAAATCCCCGCTGTCAGTTCCCGCTTAAAGTGTTTTGTAAAAATGCCTTCTAGCACTAGTAGCAACAGGAGACAAGCTACTTTCTTCTTGTTGCCTTTCTTTTCTTAACAGCTGAGACTAACACTTTCAAAAACAACCAGCCTGGTGTTCTGTCTGTCAAACATATGAGCCACTGCGAATCAGCGGTGCAGGTAGTGAGAATTGCTTGTGAAAAACACTGAAATTCAAACATGGTCCACTAGCTCTTAAGACAGTTGAGTTTTTTTCTTTATGACACTAAAACCTTTATATCAGGGCTATTCAACTAAATTGCTCCTGGGGCCACAGTTACTGCAGGCCAACAGCTTAGGGGCCGAACATCCAGCAATTAAAGTTATTATGTAAATAAACCAAGTATTACAAAGATCTGTTACCTTTGAAATAGTTTATTTTGCTGTATTTAATCATGATTACAGCATACAGAACCCTATAAAAGTGTGATAATTAAACAATATCAAAAACAAATATAACACATTATGCCTCATATTTGACACAAATAATATTTTGACATCTCTGACTTGCCAATTTTTTAAACCAATTTATTTTCACTTTCATAATTTTATCTTCAACTGCTTGTAGTTTTAACTGTCTTGAGTGTTCATAGAAATGGGTTTTACCAGCTTCTAGCCAAGATTCTGATGTTTCTGTAGATACCAAACATTAACTAAAAGAATTTAGAGAAATTAAAGTAGAAAACTGGGGGGTTGGGCTTAAGAGATGAATGAACCAATTGGCGGGCCGAACTTTGGTAACCGGCCCGCGACCCGCCAATTGAATAGCCCTGCTTTATTTAAATGGTGTTGAGTGGGGATCAATGCACAACATATTGATTGGCTGATGACTAAAGAGACAAATTTTGGCTTAACTGATTGCTGTTTTGTCCTTTTGACTTCACAGATGTCTTTGCTTTTCTTTTACCAATTTCTCTCAAGGAACTAGAGTTAACATAATACCATAATATCCATCTGTTTCTTTATCCATTTTTGTATGCAGAGCTGGTATCAGTCCTTAGCACTTATTATATGAGAGGTGAGGTACCCCCTGAACAGGTCACCAGTCTGTCACCCAGACACATAAAGACAAACAACTATTTATACCTACAGTTCAGAGCTACCAGTTAACCTGGATATGAAAACCAGAAACTGAATTGACCGGAGCACCCACACCTGAAGAAAACCCACATATCCACGAGGAGAACATGAATCTGTGATCTTCTTACTGTGAGATAATAGCTCTCACCATTGCACTGCTGTTCCCTCAGCACAATATATATTTTTAAACAATTGATGATCAAATGAAATATCACTGCTCAGTAATGTTAATCAGTTTGATTGTTCTGCAGCTTAGTATCTGGTGTTCAGTATGGAGGGAGTATTAAAATGTCAGTTATTAAAGGTGGTTAAACAGCTGAGTGATGGACTGACAGAAAGAAAGCTTTCACACTGTTGCTCAACACAAGGTTGATGAGGATGTTACATAATTTAAATGACTGTAGAGACTTAAGCTACAAAAACAAAAATGTTCTTACCTTACTTAAATAAATAAATAAATTGAAGGAGCAGCTGAACAACAGCAGAACCACAGTAAAAACTTATTTTTAATATTTAAGTCCAATGAGAGGTTGAAAAATCAAAAGGAAAAAACAGCATTAATCCACTCTTCTGGCTGTCAGCTCACATCATGATACAGCAGACAATATCCCTCTGTACAAATCAGTTTTCTTCTAATAGCCTATCCATCTTTTGTTCTTCCTCTGATTTTATTTGTAAAAGCTCTACAGACAGTCCATCATGACTTCATGTTTTCTCCTCATTGTAAAAACTTCCATAACAAGCTGAGCTGATGGTGCTGCAGGAGGCAGAGGTTTGTCTGTGATGCCTTTAATAAGTGGCAAAATAACCGATTTTTGAGTATTGATGTTGGAGCACAGATCCAGCTGGTCAGGCTGACTGATAATACTGCATAAGGCATGTCAATGTGAGATAACCACACCTGATTTAGTGGCCTTCTCCAATCAAAACATGCTGCAGTTAGAGACAATTAAACTATCTGTCAAGTGAGGTTAGCTGGCAGAGCATGCATGCCACCATCTGTTAGTGACAGACCATTTGCCTCTCTGACCCCATATGGGCCTTTTGAGGCAGAGTGGACCTTGCCAATGCAATCTGTCACTCATGGGGACCAGAAACACTAGAGTGGGGGAGGAATGAGCATTATGCAGATTATAATTCATTTCTGTTGTCACTAGCTGGTTTCCTCTACTGTTTATAAGAAAAGTTGCATTCAGAAGAATTTACAGAAAAAAAAATCCACCTTTTAAAAAACCTAATTGTGACAAATAACCATACAAAAACAACAAAACGTGAGTTCTAATATTTTACACGGTGCGCAGCGCTGCGGCTTCTGAATAAATGAAAATGATTTAACACAGTTGTTTATACTTTTAGCAGCTCTTTTTATCCCACAGCTGACCTGCAAAAAATGACAGATTTTCTTTTCTGGATCTCTGACAGACGGACTTCAATCTCTGAACTCGTAAAGTTCTTTTACGTTTTTCGCTGTAATTTTCATGAATGAATGGACACTTCCTTGTATCTGAGGCAGGAAACAGCCTTATATGGTGTTTTTGGGGTGGTAATTATACTAATCTCCTCTCACGTGCACGAGCAGCTGGATAGAACAGGTGGAATTTACGCAGCTCATTTACGCACTTTTCCTGAAGATAGAAGAGTTTGTTGAATCTGACGTGACATGTTCGTACGAACCCTTTGTACGAACAAAAGTAAAAAAAATTTAGGAGAAGAATACGAACATGTTCTTGCATGAGGCCCATTGATTGGTCAAACACAACATCAGACAGCTGGGTATAAATGACCATTTGCTGCCTGATTAGTGGAACCATGCTGTTGTGGCTAAGATCAGACTTTCTGTCTTTTCTGAGCTTAACTGAAAGTTATATTGGTCACTCATAAGAAATAAGATTGAAATGAATGTTGTGCTTCACCCTTCAGAGAGGAAATAATGCTTAAGGCTGGCAGTCTTAGTTTATAAATATCCTTGCGATTAGGTGGAGGCTGGCTGCGGTGAAGTCCTCTGTCTTATTCCCGGTAGAAACAGCTTTACAGCCCGCACTATCTGCAGGAACACGTCAGATAAAGAACGTTGGTAGATTAACGCTTATCACTACATTTAAAGCAAGCTTGTGTTGTTTGCTTGATGCCCTGATGTAAAGAAACCTAGTATGTATACACATTTGATCTTGTTCTTTCACTCACGAGCCAGGCCTCATGACTATAAGTGAGGGTTGAAACATAGCCAGAGCAGTTAATTAATAGCTTTGCCTTTCAGCTCAGCTCCTCAGTCCAAAGCAATGCTAACATTACTGCAGATAAGGCCCCCAATCTGTTGATCTATCTCCCAAGTCATCAGTTGTGAGCAAGGTTTCCAAACACTTGAAGTCCTCCACTTGAGGCCGAAACTCAACCAAACCCAGAAGGAGCAAAACATCTTTTTTCTGGTTGAGAACCATGTACTCAGTCTTAGAGAGGAGCTGACTCTCACCCCAGCTGCTTCACACTCCGCTGTGAACCGACCCAGCTCACAGTGAAGATCTGGGCCTGAACACTTCAACAGGATGGTAACATCTGCATAAAAAGCAGAGATAAGAACCTGAGGTTTCCAAACTTGACATCCTCCTATTCATGACTGCACCAAAGGACAGCTCTCTCAGAGTCCATCCTAAACAAGACCAAGCTTGAGTGGTTTTGTTTTGGTTATACAGGGACTGGATAGCCATTAAATGTGACCCTGGCAGCCCCATATACACCCCCACTCCCCTTCTTCACAAAATGCCTCAGGGAACATGGTTGTAAGACTTCTTCTAATCTATAAAACAAATGGGACTGAACAGTCAGACTCCCATGACCCCTTAAACATCTCTGCAACACTAAACATCTAGTCCACTGTTCCGCGACCTGGACGAAAGCCATGCTTCTCCTCCTGAATCTGACTTTTGACAATCAGTCGGACCCTCTTTTCCAAAATCCTGGAGTAAACCTTTCCAGGGTGGCTGGGAATCCCAGATAGTTGAAACACCATCTGGTTCCTTTTTTGAAAAATGGGGAGCACTACCCTGGATAAAGATAAAACAAATGGGTATTTTTATTGCATTTTAGCAGATTAGTTTAACAGTGTGCACTTTTTCTTTCACAGCGTACGTATGGTGCCAGTATTGTTTCATCAAATTTTTTTTATGTCCTTATTTTTAAAACGGGCTCTAATTTGATCAGATCTTGCCAAGGTGGTGTTTGTCCCATATGCTCATGTGTTGATTTAATGGGTGGTACTGTTAAGTGGCCAATGTAAAGAGAAGAGAACTGAATGGTTCTGTGCTGTAGTAGATTTCAGTAATTTGAATAAAAATGACTAAATAAGTGTTGATATTAGAGGTGGAACAAAATCTTGACACAAGATCTTGCAAGACTAAAAGGTCGTAAAGGGGACATATCATGCAAAATCCACTTTTTTAGCTGTTGAATACATTTTGTTGTGTACTTGGAGTCTTTAGAGTGCAGAAAAGTTTAATTTAGTCTATCCCAGTGCTGCAAAGATATCTTTATATTCTTTTTGGGTCATGTTTTTCAGCTCGTTCAGTAGGGTTGAGCAATATTGGCAAAAAAAAACAAAACAATTAATTGTGGTATTTAGCCGATAACGATTAATTTGACGATTAATCCCCTAGAGTCCCTGGACACCCTTATGTCCTAGTCACATGACCAATTTAGTGGAAAATACTTGCTCTTCATAAAAAAAATTTCCAAATTGGGTCGAAATCACAGACTTGAGACTATACTTCAAATTTTAAATTGTGTTGATAGATAAATAAATTAGAACTTTTGTTTAAATGTTCGTCATATTTGAAGCGGAGAGGAACACTGAGCGGACTGACCGGGGAAATATCCAGTCAGTCTGCCTGGTGGCATTAATCGTATTAATTGTCAAGTGCCAAAATTAATCGATTAATGTCTTTCTGACGATTAATTGCACACAATACGATTATGCCCAACCCTATCGTTCAGTTTTCTCCATTTTCTATGTATTACATCAAATTATCTGGGACAGAATTGCCAAACTAGATCTGGATTTACCAAACTACAATTTCTTCGTTTTAATTCTCCTGTCATTCTGGGTTTCAGACTCTGGCTCGAACATGTAAGGCTGGATGGACAAGTCTTCCGTTGTTGACATCTTTTAATTAAATCATAAATAAAAAGTTTCTGTAAGCTAGAAAACGTTACCTCTTCAAACCAAAGCATTGCAGTTCCACTTTAAAAAGACCCCAACTGAATGATTTAAATGTGAAAAGGAAGGATTTAAAAGCATGATATGTCTACTTTAGACTGACCTGTGACCAAAACAAAAAACCCGTCCTGTGAGTCTCCCTGTTAAAATGAGCACTACGACTGTAAGTCATATGTGTAGCAGCAGTTTATATAGACCCATCAGTTACCAGGACCAGAGCAGTCCCTTAACTTAACGTACTCAATTTAAGATGTGTTGTGAAGTCAGTTTTCCCCACTCTCCTGCAGCTTTGTATGGAGATGAATCTCTATTGCAGGATTATTTAAATGCTGAGTTCACATGGTGATTTGTCAACTTTGAAATGGCAAAAATAAAGTTTGAACCTCTCAGTTTGTGTAAAGGAAGAATGTTGATCAAGCTTTCAGATGGGTTAAAAAAATCAGACTTATCCTAAAGTAGAACGAGAGGCAGAGCTTTCAGTTCTCAGGCTCCTCTCGTTGAACAAACTTCAAGTTTCTGTTTGTGTCGATGACACTCTGTCTACTTTTAGCACTATGCTTAAGAATTTCCTTTTTGATAAATCCTGTAGTTATCTCTTAATTCCTCTGCTATAGGCTTAGACAGCTGGAGGACAGACTGACCACAATCTGCTGCTGTTTTTACTCTCTCTACTCTCCATGTTTGAATTTCAACATGTTTTCTTTGTCTTTATTCCTGTATAAACAACACCTGGACTAGCCTTTTTGTGTTTGTTTGTGTCTCTTTCCTGTCCTCTCAAACCCAGCCGGTCGAGGCAGATGGCCGCTCGTCCTGAGCCTGGTTCTGGTTCTGCTGGAGGTTTCTTCCTGTTAAAAGGGAGCCATTCCTTTCCACTGTCTCCAATGTGCTGCTCAGGATGAGGGATTGTGACGAAGTAAAAGAATTCAACACAGTCTGCTGGCTTCCTTTGACAGATACATTTGACTAATTGGCAGATAGATAAAAAGTCTGATTTGGACCAAATCTATGTTTCATGACTTGCAAGGAACAATTAGCTGTCATTAATGAACCTCTCTGTTTTTTAGGCTGGGTGTGTGCGTGTTGACCTCATGGTGTAACAGGATTAAAGATGAGCATTAGCAGTGATGAGGTCAACTTCCTGGTCTACAGATACCTACAGGAGTCAGGTACGACAACTGTGTCTGCACACAGCTTTTATCTATGGCCTCTTTTACAAGACAGTTCCACAAAATCTCTGCACAAACCAGTCTGGCTTTAAGCTCTCTCGGGTTATTCATAAATCACAGGAGAAGCTGGCCAGGTCCAGCTCACATGTACACGTTCAGAAATTAACCCAGCAGCGTGGAACCAAGAGGCGTGGAGCAGATCTCAGCTCAGCTGAAGTGGACGTCAACGTATTTCAAACACAAAACAAGCTGAGTTAACTTATTTTAGTGATCCTGTCGGTCAATATATTTTAAACTAACTGCAAAGTTGTTGTTTCGCATCATTTTTTATATTCCCTCAGTAATAAACCCGTTTGTTGATTAATCCTGCCGTCGCTCAGTGATGTCATCAGCTCATTATCATTTTCTGAGTCGTGGAACCGCGGATTGCTTTTTCACAAGTTGGTCTGCCCAACTCGGGCCCGGCTCTGATACCTCCTCTGGTGGCTCAGAGGGGTGTCAGAGGCGGGCTCCCTTTACCCCACTGCCACCTCCGTGTTTTTTCTGAATGATCTGAGGAGGACTGAACATGCGTCAATCCCACACTGAGCTGTCTTATGAATGAGGCTAATATTTAATTTTAAGCCCTAAAGTCTTAAACTTTGCTTTTGGGAAGACACTTCCTTTTATAAAAGTCCAGGATGTGTACAAGAATAAACAAGAATATCAGCCTTGATTCTGTTGATTAAACCTGTTTTACACAACACTCACTGTCATCAACTTCCTCTCTTTACTAATAGAGTCTCATAAGCTGAACAGTAATGACTTGTGTAAATACGACAAACTAATTTGTCCTTTTTGTTTAATTTAGTAAGACTTGTATTTCAAATTGATGTCTTAAAAAAGAAAATCTGCAAGGGTGCATTTGTTTCCTTATACACCTAGTCCTATTCAAACCAAATAAAGTCCTTTGATTCTTATAGATTTTACTGTACTCTCTCATAGATGTTCAGAACTCCACCGGAACTCATCTTAGTCACACAAAAAAAAGTTCTAATACTTTTAGAATTACATTAATTAATACTCGGCAAAATTTGGCTCAGTTTTCCATGAGTTTACTATGACTCCCAAGTGTCACCAACTAATCACTCAATGGCAGCCAAGTGAGATACAAGTGCAGAATGCAACATTAACACGTTTCCTTCGGAAACATTTCTCATATACTGTGGCCAAACTGACTAAAGCTTATCATCAAAAGCCAACACCTCAATGCAAAGGTGTAATATTTTTGTATCCATCAAAGGCAGCTGCAAGTCACTCTTTAACTCTGAGAGTCAGATGTGTTTGTGAGAGGATGCTGAGAGTAGACACAGGTAGAAGACTTGTTTCACAACTTGCTGCAAGAAATGAAGGACCTGTTGATGATGATGGACTTGTTCACCGATCTACAACTAGAGCTGATGGATCGGTGTCTTCACGGACCATTACACCTGTTACATGTTTGTGCTTTTCCTCTTCAGGGTTCTCTCATTCAGCTTTCACCTTTGGTATAGAAAGCCACATCAGTCAGTCCAACATCAACGGTGCTTTGGTGCCCCCTGCTGCGCTCATCAGCATCATTCAGAAGGGTCTGCAGTATGTGGAGGCTGAAGTCAGCATCAATGAGGTGGGTCACAAGTTTAGATACTTATAGTGTTGGATTAGTTTGAAAAAGTGGTGGAAATGGTTTACAAAATCCACAGTTCAGTTTGGTTTTTTTATATCGGTGGTTCCCAGCCTTTTTAGACTTGTGTACCCCCTGAGCCATTTTGTCACCACTAGTACCCCCTTTGTCAAACGTAATGATGATTCTCCAAAACTATAATGTACAACAGCTGATTATTAAATGAAAATTATTTATTTAACGCCCTAGAATGTTTAATTCTTAGGCATTTTATTTTTTTCAACTCAAATTCAACATAAACATAAAAACGTTGCCTTGAAAGTGAGTAAGTAATTAAATAAATGGACCCGGTAATGGTAGGTGCAGAACACAGCAGAGTCCAAAATACTTTGTATTGCCCAAAATATGACAGAAGCTCACCCAAACTCACCCAAATGAACGTTCCACATTTTATACTGGATTTCATTTTGTGTTAATTCTGTGATTTCGTTTGCAATTTCCGCATTGCAGAAATCATAGGGCTCTACAAATCTCAGTCCTATTTTTATAAAAATTTTTACAACTGGGAAATTTTTCCACGTACCCCCTGTGATATGCTCACGTACACGTACCTCTATTTGGGAATCATTGTTTTAAAGTAACCGTTTTTAGTTTGTTCAGGTTTTTCTTTTTGTGCTTCTTCCTATTTTAGAAACACACCAGAAGCACCATCCATCAGTAACAGATTGCATGGCGTAGCATGATTTTTGTTCTTGGAAATTAAATGTTATTTCCCAATGTCTATATTGCGAAACAATAAAAAAATGCCTCTTATTCTTTTTAATTTTTGCTTTTGTGGCTTACAGGATGAATTAATCAATACTGTGGCAGACTTCCATAGTTTATTTGAAAATCAATAGTAACCTGATATTACATTAAGAAAAAAAAAGAAAATTTGTAAATTCCATGTCAAACAAAAAAAAAAAATAAAAGTTTTAAGAAAACTGATATTTTTCCCATTTTATCTAGTTATAAAGAATAAAAAGCTAAAGTTTTAACCCATGAACAAGACAAAAGTGAAATTGTGTTTTGTAGCGTGAATCAGTATTTACAGCAGTGAAAACCAATCCTGGTTCCTGAAAGCCAGGTTCTGTAGAAACTTGTTAATCACTCTTTTTTTTTTTCAAATCAGGTGTGTCAAAACAGAGCTTCAAATATGCAGTTATAACACATACTTAACATGATCATGATCTGATGTTAAACAAACCCATCCTTGTTTTTTTTTTTACTACCAAATGTCTTATTCCACTTCTAAAGCTGCAACGTCCTAAAAACTGTCTCTTTTCTACTGATGTGTTTATTTATTTATCGTTATTTTACCAGGCAAGTCCCGTTGAGATCTCAGATCTCTTTTTCAAGGGGGGCCTGTGTGTGTGTGATGTGTTCTCATGAGAAGGTTGTTGAAGTGAGGTGTACTGATAAAGCATACTGAGAAGTTTTCCCCCAAATCATAGGCATTGTTCTGTGATAAAATTGGTGCTCACTGCTCAGTGTTAAATGTAATAGTCTCTGGATGCTTAAGCAAACCCCTTTATCACAGTTGGTCTTGTCCAAACATGTAGGTTATTAGGAAAAACCCAGATTCCACCCGTGTTCCACACAAGTACTGAAGCGGATAGTACACACGTCTTGGATCAAGACAGATGAAACAAATGGTTCTTTTTTCATAAACAATTCTTTCAGTTTTTTTTAATCACTTCTCAAATGGCAGCAGCAAGATGTCAACTGTGTTGATTTTTACATAAACTGTTGAGCAATCTGAGACCATTCTTCTCCATGAACAGCAGAGGGGATGAAGATTATGCAGCAGATACTTTAAAATTTTGATTAATGAATGCTTTAAACTGTATTAATGTTATAATCAAAATGTTAATGATCAGAATGTTAACCTAAACTGTTGCTTTATAAAATACTGATTTATTGTTTTGTTGAAATATTATAATGATCATATGTGACAAGAAGGGCAGACAGGTTAGTACAGAGGAGAGAAAGACTGAATGAAGAAGATGATGATTTATGTGATTACAGATGATTGAGTGTTTTCAACGTCATCAGAGGTTTTATACTTTTAATATAATAAGTTGTTTTAAAACCTAAAAGTTAAAAAAATTATGTTTTATGCTGATTACGAGTTTTGAAAGCTGATGTCATGAGTTGAACTATGTGTGTTTGTAACACAAGTTGGTTCCTGTTTCATGCTGTTTCTCAACAGTGTACATGACATGAAACATGTTTTCAGGAAACTGGTTGAGAAATGAGCAGAAGTCATTTAGTTACTATAGAAATGGACTTAAGTAGAGTAATATCTGTCATGAGCAAACTATGAGGGAGGTACAGTACTTTAAAAAAAGAAGAAGTGTCCAATAAGATAAATTAAGTCTTTGACTGAGCACAGTGTGGTATTCCTCTGCAAACATCGAGACCAAGCAGACCTTAGAGGTCCAAACTTGAACTGTGGTGTACTGACTTCACCTATTTCTTAACCAGTTTCAGTCCATTATAGTTATTTTGTCTGACTGGAGGTACACGTTAGTAAAATCCTGATGTAGAATGTGGATTATCAGGGTGGACAGGTCTCAGTCTGCTTCTCAGCTCTGAACGGTCTCACGTCTTCACCTGCAGGATGGCACGTTGTTTGACGGACGGCCAATTGAGTCCTTGTCCCTCATCGATGCGGTGATGCCAGATGTGGTTCAGACAAGGCAGCAGGCTTACCGGGACAAAATGGCCCAGCAGCAGGCTGCAGCTTCAGCACCAGCATCAACAGGGGGAAGCAGCGTAGCTGGGAACCCCAAGAACGGAGAGAGTACTGCCAACGGGGAGGAGAACGGAGCTCATGCCTTAGCGAGTGAGAGACACATAAGAAACGACAGATTTTTCTGCAAATTTTATTTTCTGTTCAGGATCATTTAGAGCTCAGAATTCTGGCTTTCTGCTATTATTTTTGTTAGACATAATTAATGAATTCCAACAACTCTGTCTTTAGATAACCACACAGATTTGATGGAAGTGGATGGAGACGTAGAGATTCCTCAAAACAAGGCCATGGTCCTGAGGGGTCATGAATCTGAGGTCTTTATCTGTGCCTGGAACCCAGTGAGTGACCTGCTGGCATCAGGGTGAGTTCACTCTGTTTTCTTCTAAAATGTTTTGTTAATACTGAGTCCTGTTGGAAAGTTTAAATGAGCAAAAAATGTCCTAATCATGGAGCTGACCAAACAACATTACACTTCTAAATTAAATGTGAAGCACCTAAACATCTCAGTTAACTGAATTCTAGTGTGAGAAAATCAGGTTTGATACTGGGGATAATAAATAAATATAATGGCTTTCCACAGTAGTTTTCAAATGCTGTGTCCCAATTCAGCGGCTGGGTCCTCATGAGTGCGCATTTGTCGGCCGCATACGTCACTGCCCCGCGCGGAGGACTGTCCCAATTCGAAGGCTCCTCATCACGCGGCCGAGGAATGCGTCCTACTTCCTGTCGAAATCCAAGGATGCATCCATGTATCCTTACCAGCCGAGGATATCCCAGGATTCAATGCGCGGGCAGCAAAATAATCTGAGAAATGAAGACAGTGGTGTTTTTATTTTTTTAACGTGTCGGCGCAGTTTGGAAATTCACCACGGACCGAAGGATTTGTTTTTTAAAAGTAAGTTTAGCAACTTAGCTGATGAAATTTATGCTGCAATAACATGTTAAATAAAAGAAAATGTAAGTTACGAGAATAAAGTATAAGAATAAAATCATAACATTATGAGAATAAAATCGTAATATTACGAGATTAAAGTCATACTACAAGAAAAAAGTCTTAATATCCTAGCCTTTACGTGAAAAAGCATGCAGTCATCACTGTATTAAAATGGGGATGTTGTCAAGTTGTTCTTTATTGTTTATAAATAAATAGTTATCTTTTAGCTCCCAATTATCAGTAGCAGGACATGGAAATTGTGCAAATGACTACATGATAAACTGAAGCTGTATTGTAATTAATAGATGCATTGACAGATTTAGTCGTCACGTAGTTAATTTTGAAGAAAGCGTATTAATCTAACAGTGATCCAGGTCATCACAGACTACTTTATAAACACAGAGAAACACCTGGCTGTACACAGAATCTATGAGGGGAAAAAATAACTTTATTTAATTCAGCAAACAAATAACAAAAAATAAATAAATAAAAAGAAAAAACAAATAATAATAGAAACAAACAAATAATTAGACAATGTTATGTTAAAAAAACATGATCACAACATATTCAAATGAAAAGGAGCAGAAAGAAGAATAAAATCTAACATCTGCCCCAGTAAAAAATATGTATCTAAAAAACGTACAACATACAAAAAATAAAACTCAACTTAATACACAATATAATTTAAAATAACAACTTCACAACAAAAGTACAAATATCAACCAAATCTTTGTTCATATCTCATTAAAAAAAAACTTTTAATCATTCTACTAAATGAATAAATTGTTCCAGCATTCTTAAGGTCACCAAGTACTGACTTTATTCTCATAATATTACAACTTTATTCGCATATTATGACTTTATTTTCGTAATAATAATAAAAAATATGTGTTATCTCCGTTGTAGATACTGGAGCTAAACCCAAATTATTGTTTTCTTTATTTACGTTTACCTTTTTAACTGTGAATTTATTCTTCCAGTAAAAAGACGTGTAAACACGTCCCGAAGCATTTTAAGTCCGACATCAAACTGATCACTATGGTAACGGGGGAGCACGTGGTCACGCAAACCCACGTGAAGCCGACGTCAGGCGAAGGCTGGACCGTCTCATTTCGCAGCAGTTTTGAGCATCCTACCCGGCCCAGCAAGGATGTGGCCTACGTGGCCCAGCTAGGCTGAGTCCTCATGAGGACCCAGCCCATGAATTGAGACACAGCCAAAGTGTGGCTTATGTAACAGAACTACTTGCCATACTTGGACCTCTCATCTCTCTTTGCTGCAGCTGTTTGTGGTCAGCAGCACCGTAAGTTTTTTCTTCCACACAGCTGTTTGGAAACAAACACCAGATATTTGCTTCATGTGCTGTGTTTGGTGTAGAGTGTTTTTATTTAGCTTGGCTTGGACATCCAGTTCCTGGGATGATTGTCAGCTGTCTTAAATGATTTCCACTTGTAGATATTCTTTCTCTCTGGACTCCAAATAGTTTGGAATTGACCTTTAACCCTTTACAGATTGATAGGCAACAACAGCTGTTTCTCAGAGGTCATTGCTGATGTCTTACATACAGCTGGATGCTTCAGAGGAGCAAACTGACAAAACTCCTGCTTTTATAGAGACAACTCTCACTGATGATGATCAATACATGTAATCAGCATCACAGGTTTATACCAAACTGTGAAGAAACACGACTGGACACAATTTTCACACACCAGTTTAATGTTTTTGGTTTTTGTTTAATAAATTATGACATATTGGAGTCTGTTGTGTGTTTTTGTACATTTGAGGATTCGATTTGAATAATTTCAGAACTTGGGAAACACCAGCTCATTTAAATTACCTCCTGATTTGTTAAACCCTTGAACTGAAAGAGCATGTATTGTCTTGTTCCTATGCTAACTTCTAAAATTGGCATAACAATAATCATCAACCAGTGTTTATTTATAGAGCTCTTTCCAACAGCCAAAAGGTGCACAAAGTGCTTCACACTACAAAATTTAAAAACAAACAATACAAAAATGCCAGAAAGCCATTAAGTATTAAAAGCTTGCCTGAATAAAAAGGTTATACGATTAGATTTAAAAAGGCCCAGATCAATAAGGGAGCATGTCTTCACGTTGGTTCCGTGGTCTAGCTGCAGCGACCCAAAAGGCCCGGTCACCCCAACGTTTCTACTGTATTTAGATTTTGTTTTTAGAGTTGATTTTAAAGTTGTTTTATACTCTAGAAAAGCTACTAAATCAGTTAAGAAATGGGATGTGAAACTGTTATGAGCTTTAAAAGAGAATAATAAAAGTTTTAAACCAATTCTAAAATGGACCAGACGCTGACGGAGAGAGAAAAAAACAGGGGTGGCGCGATCTCATCTGGGAGTGTTGGACCATTTTGGACCATTTGAAGACATCTGATGGAGGATTGGGAGATTCCTACACACAATGATAATATAATATTGAAAAGTTGGTATGTGTGTGTGTGTGTGTGTGTGCCTCAGGTCTGGTGACTCAACAGCTCGGATCTGGAACCTGAGTGAGAACAGTACAAGCAGCTCCACACAGCTGGTTCTGAGACACTGCATACGAGAGGGAGGACAAGACGTTCCCAGCAACAAAGATGTCACCTCATTAGACTGGAATGTAAGTACACACACACACACACACACACACACACACACACACACAC
>NW_013952570.1:265504-271991 GCF_001266775.1 Austrofundulus limnaeus | reverse complement strand
CACATTAGCTGACGTTATTCACATTAACTGACTACATTAGCTGACATTATTCACATTAAATGACATTCACAGTTGACATTCACATTAGCTGATGTTATTCACATTAACTGACTACATTAGCTGACATTATTCACATGGACTGACATTCACAGCTTGCATTTTCACATGGGCTGACATTATTCACATTAATTGACATTATTCACATTAGCTGACATTCACATTAACTGACTAATTAGCTGACATTATTCACATTAACTTACTGTTTACATTAGCTGACATTATTCACATTAGCTGACATTATTCACATGGACTGACATTATTCACATTAGCTGACATTATTCACATGGACTGACATTATTCACATTAGCTGACATTCACAGCTTGCATTATTCACATGGACTGACATTATTCACATTAGCTGACATTCACAGCTTGCATTATTCACATGGACTGACATTGACATTAACTGACATTATTCACATTAGCTGACATTATTCACATTAAATGACATTCACAGCTGACATTATTCACATTAGCTGACATTATTCACATTAAATGACTTAATTTACATTAGCTGACATTATTCACATGGACTGACATTTTTCACATGAACCAACATTCTTCACATTGAGGAAACATTGACATTAGACTGACATTTTTCTCATGTTAGACTTGAGCCAGCATAAAGTCTACAGAGTGGGACCGGCTGCAGACAGATTAAACCTGTCAATCCCATCTCTCTTACTTCATTATTTGTTGCCAGTAGTTTCCCAATCCTTAATGTAATAGTGTCTTAATGTCTGTTTCTGTGGAGGAAGACTGAGCCCTCTCCTGTGGCCATTCTCCCTGCAGCCTCAGCATTAACGCTGATTGGAGCTGGAACAAAGAAATACTCTCAGATCATGTAGAAGTCATTTGGTACGGGACTGATGTTGCTATTTAAAACGCTGATGTTAGCAGGTCTTTGCCTGATGTAAGGGAGCTTTAAGTCATCACAGTTATGTACCACTGTGAACCTTGCACTAATGTAGGCGCAGTGTTGAGACCGATGTCCATAATTACATCCATGTTTGTCTTTTACAAATGAATATAAAGCTTGGTGAACCAGCTCAAACTTTGTGAGCTCTGTAAACAGATTATTGACCTCTTTGGGATATTTAACCCAAACAGCAGTTTCTTAAGCAGATGTCCCTGTGAGATATTTTTATAAGAGAAATTGTTGATTTTTAAGTGTTTTCTATGACTTGGCCAACCTGATTAATGTGGCAGAAAGAAGAGAGATGACTCATCTGTGTTCACAGAAATAAAATACAAACCAAGAAGATTTTAGAAGGCATCAGGGACCCTGGAGGGCATCAAATGAAAAGGTTTTTAGGTTTTCTGTCCCTGTTGTTTAACATTTTGATGAATTAAAGCATAGAATATGAAGGTGCATCTTCAGTGACTTTAATGTTTTTTTCTCTCACACCTCAATCGTGATTTTTAACACAAAACTGCCTGTTTTGTCCTGACATACGTTTTTCTACTCTTGACAAATTCCAAGTTAGGTTTTTGTATTTTATTTGTAGATCTGAAAACAAAATGTGAAGCAGTGTTTAATTTCCATGTTCTGCAGATGTTTCCTCATGCAGGTTGTGAAGGTTGATCCGAAGCTTACCGAGCTGAGCTGTCAGTCTGAAGGCACTTTTCTAAGGAGGAATCGCAACAAACTTCTTTTATTTTATGTAAAATCTTTCTTTATTACTTGAATCCGTTTTGCCATCAAGTGGCAGTGAAGCAACTTCTTGTTAGCCTCTTAAAAAATACACAATCATAGTTTCATTTCAAGAAGATTGTCGTTTGTCAGCCGAGGAAAGAAAACAAAGAGCTTTATCTTTCTTACTTTTTTCTGCTTTTAGCTAAAGTTGGGAGTCCTGCAGATGTTTTTGTTGGAGGAGCTGTTCTTAAGGCAGATCTAATCCCACTGGTTGAAACTGGAGGCCATGTTTAAAATATTCCACTGCAATAAAAATAAAAAAAAAAATAGCCATCTAAAAAAACAAGTTTAAAAATGCTAGATTATAGTCTGAATCTTTACAAATTAAGTGAAATAATCTGCCATTGCAGTCTTGGTAAAGTTTCAGTTTAACAAGATTATTAATCTAACTCTTGCAGATCAAAAATATTTGGATATACAATTGTAAGGCTTTGCTAAATGGACAGTTTTCAGTTCAGTAATTTATTGTTTTAAAAAAAAGAGATAACCTTGACAATTTTTGTCGTGTCTGCTTGCAAACATCCTGTGTTTTGTCCACATGAGAGCAGATTTTGTAAATTCTTAAAAGTTCTTACTGTGTCAGGCATGCGTCCACACAGAAACAGAGGTTTACGAGCTTGTGAGTGGTATTTTTGAAAATGGGTTTCAGAGTGATAAAATCTTGAAATGCCATACTTTTTACCCCGACAACCTGAACACAACCGTTGAAAACTCTGAAATCAGAGACCAGGGGTCTTCAGTTTTTGTTTCTGGAGGCACATGTGGGTCATTCAGCCTCAGATGGCTCCTTTTAGCTTTGAAAATGAAATAAAATTCAGTTTCTACACAGCAGACAGGTGTGGGTCAGATCTGATGTCTAGCTGACTGCTGGCATGGTAAGTGGTTTGCCAACAGGATATGGACCAGGTTAGGTTAGGGCACAAGTGGCCCAGTTGTGGTTTGGTTTATGTGGTGCTGGCCCAATGCATGGACCACCTCTGGCAAACCCTATCTAGACCACCAAAAGGCCGTTATTCTTTGCAGTACTTTGGCCAGACAAATGTTGCTGTGTGGGTTATGTTAAAACACATGTTGATAACCGGAACAAGTGTTTTTTGGTAATTTTCTCTTCCATGTTTTCCAAGTTAATGCATAGAATTTACGCACCAGAATGCTAATCACTTCAGGTTGGACTGCTACTCAAATCTTTCAGCATAAACCAGTATACCAGGGGTGCCCAAAGGTTTTCCCAGAGAGGGCCAAAATGAATATCCAAGGGCTGCGGGTCAAATGCAATAATATAATACATTTTTGACATGTTTGGGCAGCAAAGGCTTATGGAACATTTCATAAGTTGATAAAATCTGAGTATGTGTGGTCTTACAATGTGTTTAACTCTACATGTGTGCCAAACATAATGACAGGAGATTACAGCCTAACAACCAGGGCCACTATTGGTGGACCAAATCAAATGGCTTGGTGGGCCAATTTTGGCCCGCAGGCCCCACGTTGGGCACCTCTGCAGTAAATCAAATAAATAATAAAACAACACAACTTTGTCATAGATCCACCTCTAATTGAACCTTTGATTCTAAACACAGAGGTTGTAAAGGCTATTGAACAGTTGCATCCCTTTAATTAATGTAAAGCAAAAATCCACATTTATTACACAAAAAAATCTGAATAGTTTTTTTAAATTGCTTTATTGAACTGTCAAAAGTACAGTAGGCAACAACAAAAGAAAAAACACTACATCAAGGATACATTTAAAGAACGTGGGAAATGGGATTAGATTAAAAAGACTGACGTAAACATAAAGAGTTCAGCCTATGTTTTGTACATAATGAGAAAAACCTTTCCCTCCAGCCATCCCACTCTGGATCCTGGGTCTGAAAAGCATCCATCACGTCCACATTTTGGCTCCCAGTCAGCACCATCCTGCACGCTTCTACTCGTAGTTTAGGATGACACAGTAGAAGTTCCACAGTTGTCATTCCACAAAAAGTGTTGTCGCCATCCTCGTCCCGTTCTTGTCAACGTTCCTATCCAGCTTCATGTTCCTGCTCCACATCTTGTTTCTGGTGTAAGCTCATGGCAGCACAGTCCCAGTTCTACAGGCCGTGGTTACTACAGCGTTTTGGGTCACCTGTGTTTCTGTGTGGATGAAAACATTTGGAGAAACAGTGCCGTGTTAACGAGATCATCTTTAGAAACGTTATACAAAAAAAAAACTGTTTCAGGGAAATATAACCATCCTCTTGTGGACGACAAAGTTTTCTGCCTAATTTGATCTAATCTTTTTATTGAAAATCATAACTGGTACAACACTAATACAATCTTTGAAACATTTAAATAATAAACCCAGGATAAAACAGATACAGTAAAACTCTGATATCTGACTAAAACATTTGTTGGACTGCTAATTAACTTATTTTTATATAATCATACATCTCTTTTTCTGGACTTTAAAATATTTGACACATTCCTGTTTGAAATCCTGTGTGTTGGTTGTTGTTTTGGCTGTATTTAAAGTTTTTACAGCGGTGTTTAACAAAGAAAGTGTTGGGAAGTGTTGATGCTCTGGGTAAATACCAGTGACTGAGTCTCTCTGTCAGCCCAGCTGCTCTCTGCTCCAGGCTCTGCAGATCCTCAGCTGAATTACTTTTATTTTGTTTCAGCTCACATTTCATCCGTCATCATTTAAGTCAGATCAGTGAAACCTAAGTCCAGAATAAAATATATTTTAATTAAAAAAGAAGTTGGAGTTTTATTTTTTTTTCATTGTGACAAAATGTAATGCAGTGTCTGTGCAAAAAAAAAAAAAATAAAAAAAATGTAGAAAATCGAAAAATGATTTCAATGTAACCAAGATTCCATGGCCTTGAAGTGTAACCAGATATTTTCTGCCTTGTGCTGGTTATGACAAAAAAAAAAAAGGATTTGCTTTGACACAGGTCGTCTTTGGAGAAGCTGTCCTTAAACTCGAAAGCAACCACGTTATGGACTGCCTGCTCAAAGTCCTTAAGCAAAAGTATAAAACAAAACTAAATTCAGTCCCTGTCACTTTACAGTCATAAATTCACAAACATATCCACATTACTAGGTGAAAATATTTATTACAATTACAGTGACAAAAATGCACTTAATAAAACCATAAATAAATTGAATATACAGTATTTTGATGAAAAGTTAAAGCTCCCACCTCCTACACTGGACATTATTATAAAAGGCCCAGGGGTTACAAACAATTCAACAAAAATAATACCACAGAAGAAGAAATAAGGAGGGGCTTTTGATCTTAAAGTCACACGCTTACAAAAATCCAAGCGGATTCCATAGCGTTTACAGTCAGGTATAAGTACCATCTTATTAACAGAAGACATTTTGTGTAAATATAACAAAGTACAAATACAAACTGGTTACACTCGCCTACACCAGGGATACCAGGATCTCACCCTGAAGCCAGGACTGAGAGTCCAGTTGGCTCTACCTGTGGGGTTTGGATGGTCTAACCCAGAGGTTCTCAAACTGGGGTCCACGAGAGATATCTTGGGGATCCTCAAAAAATTTCGCTAAATTGTTAATTTGGTTTTTATTGTTAAAAATGCATGGAGATCAATGAACTAATAAAACAATCATAATAAACTTCATAAAATAAACATTCCCATGGCATTTATGGGTTGAAATGACAATGAATAATTTTTTAAAACAGCATGGGGTTTACGAGGGGCGGTCCTTGAAAAATTTTCCCCCCTTGTAAGGAGTCCCCAGACCCAAATGGCTTGAGAACCCTTGGTCTAACCAACAGAACACTGAAGCATCCTAATCCAGTGGGCCCAGCACCTGCAGGACGTTGGTGAGTTATGGATTTGACAATTTGAAGTCGAGGTCTTGATAGACCTCTGGCTGTGGAACTTAAGTGAAGGGACATGGATAGTAATTTTACTTGATAAGGAGCTTAAACTTGTCCATGAGGTTGGAAGATACCTTCTAAATATAAACTTAGCACAATAAGATAGATGTGTACATAAAGAGTTTAACCTGATGTGTAAATTAATGGTAGATTACGCTATTTCTTTGTTGTAACAATGCTGTTTGGTAATAAATCTTATACCGTTGGAAAGTCCGTCCATTTCCCGTTTTAAATGGTGCCACATTTGTAAGGAACATGCATTTGTGGGATGAGCAGTAGCTGAGTACGTGGGTTGCGCACATGAAAAAATTGCCAGATCTCAGTCAAGAAGTTTATTTTGCATTACTTATGATGTAGATTGACACTTGCTTTGAACTTCTGGTACACCCAAAATATATGGTACAACACAGGGGCATCACAAAATTTTGAAATATCATATTTACGTACAACATAAATAAATTTATGCTTATGATATTCATATTCTATAATCATTATTTTATCATCATGCTTTTTATAATATATTTGGATAGTGTACTACAGTTAACCCTACTAAGAATATTTAAATAAGTTTAATTATGTATTCTTCTTATACATGTAAAAAACAATATAACCCACTTTCTGTCAAAATGATGGATGACCCAAAGGTCAGGGGTCAAGCTGTGACCTCTAGGGTCAAGGTGTGACTTCTGGGGTCATGGGAAATCCCCCCTCTCACCCCCTCTCCCACCTTTATTAATAACAGGTGTGACCTCTGGGGTCATGAGAAACACTCTCTTATAATAGAAGCTATAGGACTAGAATGTATCTTTTGATTCTGTCCATTGAGAATGGTTTGAATG
>NW_013952570.1:263563-264783 GCF_001266775.1 Austrofundulus limnaeus | reverse complement strand
AGGGTAGGCTGGGGGCGTGACATGGAGCTAGTGGGGGGGGGGGCGACCCAGCCTGGGGGTCCTTGTGTTATATGTTCTGATAGTGGCCCGAATGTTGGGGTGGGTGTAGTATGTCTTCTGGGGTGGTATTGGGTTGGTGGCCATGGGTGGTGGCTGGGGGCCGTGCTGGGCTGGCTGGTTGGCCCCTTTGCTGTGGCAAAGGGGCCACAGCAAAGGATGTACAAATTTTATTGTACATCTTAGACATTCACTCGTAACATTTTCATGAAATTCACATATAGGAACTTACGGTGGGCACTCATGTCTGTAGGTGGCCGGATGGCACCACTCTTGCCTCCTGTGCCTGTGCCCACCCCCCAATGTTTGCATATAGACACTTAGGGTTTTGGGTTAGAGTAGTGGTGGAGGGGAAACTGGCACTACGCCGGCCTCTGCCTCTTCTTCTTTCCTTTTTTGAAATTGCTCTATATAACAACACGCGCCAACAGTACATCTGGGGGTGGGTGTCAGGGTCTTTATTCCCATCCCGTTCCCCAACTGCCATTTGGGGAGGGGGTCCTGAAGAAGGGCGGACCGCCGGGTGTGGTCCTGGGCTGTGGGTGGGCTTGGGGCTTGGAYGGTCGCCGGGGGCGGTGCTGGCTCTCCATCCTCCCTGGTGCTGCTTGGTCTCCTGAGGTGTGGCTCTTGGTTCCTGTGGGTTGCCCGCTTGTCGGGGTGGCTGCTGGGTTCCGGGGGGTGGATGGCTGGGGGGGTGCATTTGGTCGTTGGCGGTGTGGTGGGGTGGTCATGGGTGTGGCTTCTTTGCGGCGGGGGGCTGGCCGGTCGTCCTGGTGCGGCCCGGGCCAGGCCTTGGCTATCTGCTCCTCTCCACCTCAGAATGATTGGGTCTACCTCCTGGGTTCGGGTGTGTGCGGCCTCCATTATGGGGTGGGTACATGTCCTGGACCTGGGGGGGTATAGAGTGTATATCGGGGGTATGAGTGGAATGTGGCGTCCTTGTATGTGGGGGTGAAGATGAGGGTGGGATGGTGCAATTGTGTATGTTTGGGTATTTGTCAGGCTGCGGTCTGGGCTGCCCCTCCTGCTGGTTTATCTGGGGGGGGGGCCGCTGCTACTCAGCCCCCCGGTGGGGTGTGCGGCTGGCCGCCGGCATGCTGGGGGTTCCCGGGGTCTGGGGCTGGGCGCAGGGGTGTGTGCCGGCCTGGCCTGGTGACTGCCTG
>NW_013952570.1:255082-261468 GCF_001266775.1 Austrofundulus limnaeus | reverse complement strand
GAAGCATCCTGGGCCTCCATAACACCTCAGCAGTGCCACAGGCTGATTGCCTCCATGCCACGTCGCATTGAAGCAGTCATTTCTGCAAAAGGATTCTCCACCAAGTATTGAGTGCATAACTTAACATAATTATTTGAAGGTTGACTTTTTTTGTATTAAAAACACTTTTCTTTCATTGGTCGGATGAAATATGCAAATTTTTTGAGATAGGGATTTTTGATTTTTCTTTACTTTTTTGCCAAAATCATCAATATTACAACAATAAAAGGCTTGAACTACTTCAGTTGGTGTGCAATGAATCTAAAACATATGAAAGTTTAATTTTTATCAGTACGTTACAGAAAATAATGAACTTTATCACAATATGCTGATTTTTTGAGAAGGACCTGTATTATTAAGAACGAAGCATTGTTATAATAAAGAAATAATTGAGGTAGTAGTCCTCAAATGGTAAACTACAGTTTGGACACAATCTAGGGTTTTTTTAAGTGGACCCAAATGAGGAGATTTAACATTTTAACTTGCACACGTTTTCTAGCATTTACCATAATGGGTGATCTTTTTAATTTGACCTGAACTAACCATTCTTACTCTGCTTTGTTGTAAAATGTTAAAGATATTATTTTCTGCACTTCATTCAAGAAGAAAAAAATAAAAAAATAAAAGCCTTACATTCCTTGAAGGAATGTGTGTTGCCTTTCACTTTTCATGTCAGAATTTTAAATGAAACTCATCTCATGAGGAGACGGTGTGATCTTACGCAAGATGTTGCTGAACGTTAGCTCTTGAAGCATGTGTTGAAGAGGACTCTTACACCAAACTTTAGCCCAATATCTGTAAAAACCGACCAAGTTGTAGCAATTTTTATGATTTCTAAGCTTGTTAACTGTGGCAGCCATCTTGAATGGGGTTGATCACAAAAAGAAAAATCTGTCAACTGAGATATTTTGCTAACACAAAAAAACAAATGAACACACACTTCCAGCTTTGGCAGCAGGTGATTAAAAAAAGAAACAAATAGATGCCCTTATATATAAAAGTGGTGATTGACTTTTTGTGTTCTTTAGCTGATTGCAGGACACTGATGGTCGACGTATGCTCAGAGGAACATGTTTTAATTCTTCAGAGGTTTAATTACAGTGATTCTGTGCTCTGTGGGATTACAGTTCAGTCTGTGAACTGTGCGTGCTGAAACAAGGTGAAGGGGAAAATAATAAATGCAAATGTATTCTTCTTACATAAGCGTTTATTCTCTTTACGGAGGTCAGACCTGGAACTACGAATAACTTAGTTTGCTTAGTGCTGCATGTTTTCATTAGCACCACAGGAGGCTGTTTACGTGACACGAGCATTTTTCATGTGTAATTGAACAAAAACACAAGCTGATCACACTTTGCTGCCTTGACTTCATTACCAGCTATTATCTGGCTCTGCAAGTGCCTTTCAGAGCACTCAGGTGCTGTACAACTTTTTTCTATCAGCCATTCATACAGGCAAAAAAGAAAAACAACCACTTCAGCTTAAACACGAGAAGGAAAAAGAAAGAGAGGATAGAGAACCAGGTCTGTTTTAGGCTGAGCTTTTTCACTGGTTTTTACACAGCAAAGACTGAACTGACTGAGACTTGGAAAAAAAATTCTTAATGATTTCATTATTCACTACATTAAAAATATTAGTCAGAACTTAGATACCAGTGCCTATTGTTGTACTTGAGACCGATCTTGGTCTTAAGACCACTTATTATGGTCTTGTCTCGGTCTCGAATCACTCAGAATTTTATTTCAAGACCAAGACCACAACTTTGGAAATATCACTAAATAGCCAGACTACTGTCCAGTTTATTTAACATCCTTGGTTTCACTGGATACAAAACATCCTGATTCAAATCCAAACCTGACTCACTGCTGTTTATGTATTTTTGTCACCCATCCCCACCCCTCTTCACTCGAAGAGGTCTGTAAAATTTTCAGTAAAACAATTAGGCTACATAAATCATAAAGAAATATATTTGTAAAACAACATCCAGGAGAAAGCGTACAGCAACTTGTAAATTCTGCGGTGCTTCACTTTCAGAGACGGTGGAGACGTTAAACTTTTATCGTCACTAACGTGAACAATCTGCCTCTGTAGCAAATTTCTTTCCTCTGCCCTAACACAAAGACTTTGTTAATATTAGCTCTATTATATTAGGTTAGCTACATGTGTACAGAATACTCTCTTTTAGAGCACTAGTTTTGTTTTCTGGTCTTAGTCTTGACTCGGTCTCACCCTCCTTTGGTCTTGGTCTCGACTTGGTCCTGGCCCTAAAAGTCTTGGTGTTGTCTCGGTCTCGAGACACTGTGGTCTTGGTCTTGACTACAACCAGTGCCACTCTGATATGTGTCTGATTCAGTTTCAGTTCCTGTTCTGTTGAAGTGTTTGCATATCTGCATACTGCTCCCATGACCTCCGACACCACTGAGGCCTCGACGCTTCACAGCGTATTGGTTTCCCCTTTCAGCCTGAGTACTTTCTAAATTCTCGTGCTCCTTTCTTCTTAATGTTACAGTTGCTCAGGTTCTCTCCATCYGTCTGTCCTCACTCCTTTTTATTTAGTTTGTTGACCACCACAATGTCTGATTAGTTGGCCGTCACTTGTTTGTCTGTCTCCATATGGAAGTCACATTTAGACAAACTTACTGAACCTAAAACAATAAAGTATCTAAGCCAAAATAAGTATCTCTGAGGCCTAAAGCCTGACTTGGTTTGTATCAATATTTAATGAGACCACTCTGTGCTTCTCTGCAACCTGCTTTTATACCAGCAAAAGGAATAAAATATGACAAACTCTCATTTATTACACATTACTGAGCAGGCACCACATTATTTAAAGATTTTCCATGATTTCTTTTTTCTTTATGTTCTGTCAACTATTGTGTGAATATGAAGTCAACAGTTTTATTAAGGTGGGCATGTCATACTTTTAAAATATATTTTTTACATGAAATCATTCAGCTGGGGCCTATATGAAGTGGAACTGCAATTTTTTTTGTCTGAACTCCTCCTTATTGTAACTCCACAAGCCCCTCATTCATCCCTTTTCTGAGGTGTGTCTCAGATCAACTCATTTTGAGGCTGTCTCTTTAAATTCAAACAATGCACTTCACACCCCGCCCTCCATTCTAGTTTGATAGAGGGGCTTACGACTAAATAGCGGAGCAGAAACTTTTTATTTGGAAATGAATTAAAAGATGTCAGCAACAGAAGACTTGTCCATCCAGCCTTTCATGTTGGAGCCAGAGTCTGACCCAGAGCCAGAATGAAGATGATTAAATTGTAGCTGGTAAGTCCGGCCCTTATTTGTCTGTTCCATTGCAAATAACCTGACGTGAAAGTACAGAAAACATCACAGAAAATAAAGAAAACTGAACGGGCTGAAAAATATGACCCAAACAGAATATAAATATATCTACACAGCAGGGGAGAGATAGATTCAACTTGTCTGCACTCCTAGAGACTCCAAGTACACAACAAAATGCATTTAATGACTAAAAAATTAGATTTTACATGTTTCCTTTAATTCAAGAGAAAGTTGATTCATTAGCTTTAAAAACATATGAAACAAAAACAATATGGCCTGACAGACTTTGGTACTAAGACAGTCTTATGCTTAGATCAAACTTTAAAAGAACATTTTGCACATTATCTTGTGATATTACATAACTTACCTTATGTTGAGTGATCTGTTAGTGCTTAGAGCATGTGTTTTAAATAAACAGTTCTAACCACATCACATTTTAAGCTCAATGTCTTTAAAGTCACAGAAGTCATTTTTGTGTAGGTTACAGTGGCTGTGGCAGCCATCTTGAATTGTATTTCAAAAGTTAATCAGCCATAGAACTAATCAAGTTTCTGCAAGTTTCAAGACATAGCGGTGGTTCATGACAGTGCAGAGAGTTCAAAACATTATCGGCCCTTTGCCCTCTGAGGCAGGTTTGCTTCGCCATCCAGGAGTCATGTGTTCATTAGGCAGACCTGTTCATTAGGCTGGGTTTCTGCTCCCCACATTACTTCTACATCAACATCCTCAGGTCTCCAGTTCATATCCTCCACTGAGCAGGAGTCATTACCATGAAGGTTAAAGTATTTTGCTGCATTAGTTTTGGCTGAATGAACCTAATCAGCTGCAAAATGTATATTTGTCATTGTTTAGGACACAATCAGTTACTTCTTCTGAGAACCAGTCATTAACTCCTTATCAAAATAAAGTTATTCAGCTGGGATAACAGGATTATGAGTTAACGAAGGTTAGATAGAATGGTTAAATATTAATATTCATGGCCGAGCTCATCTTCAGGACATAGCCACCTATTCAGATCAATGACAGGAACTGAGCTGAAAAAAGGAGGAAAGAATAGAAACTGCTGCAAACAGATGACGCTCAAACTACTGAGCTCAAAGTTAAAAACAAACAAACAAAAAGAAACAGAATCAATAGAAATATGTTCACTTATGCTAATTGCCACTATTATAATATAATGAAGTGTGAGGGGTGCTCGACCCGGAAAAAATATGTGGTCCCCCACAGTTTCAGCTTCCTGAATCCCAGGTTTTTGCCTGGTGTGTATGTATAAATTTACTAGCTTTTTAGGGTTGGTAGAACCCAATGAACAAAAAAAGTGTAAGTGATTTATTTACAGTGGTAATGGTTTTGTCATGTTTTAGCGAAACAAACCCAGGTCCGGCCGGATGAAGTTTTAAAGTAAAAAGGAGTTATTAAATAACAAAGAGCTGGCAGGGCAGCTAAAATAAAACTAAAACACAGAGGGACACGGAGGACAACAAGACAGAGGGGTAAACAAATCCATATCATGAACCAGCACGGAATGAATTAAAGAGAAGAGTATTTATACAGACAGAGGAAGAAAGAAAATGAACAACAGCTGAGGGGGACTAATTAGATAACAACTGACAGGTGCGTGATGACTGAGAAGGGAAAAACAGATGAACAGCTGAGGAGATGAAGGCATGATGACCATGAGAGAACACAAGAGGGAGGTAGAACACAGAACAACAAAAACACACATCCTCAGTTTTGACTGAGGAGGGATCTGTGGGGAAACAGAGATAAGTTGGTCAGACGGGAGAGATGAAGATTATAGTTGATCAGAATCTCGCTGAATCTTGTATTTATGCTTACAGGGATCGCTGAGGATGGCAAAGGATTCTGGGAAGATGATGAGATGAGGTAAGTGAAAGTTGATGTGATGTAGTGAGGCAGTGGAGAGAGGCAGGGTGGAGCACAGAGAGCTGATTCACAAGGTAAGTCAGCAGGGTGTAGATAAGACACGGGTTGACTTGAACACATGCAGGAAAATCAAGTTTACTCAATGACGCAAACATTATTGTTAAAGAGCGGCCATTTCTGTTACCAAATCCAACAGAAAGTTCCTGTGAGGAGTGGGTCATGCCTCACGTGCATCAGTGTAGATCAGCAGCAGGTGAGTAGAGCTGGATCTGCTCCTGCCACACAGCAAGCTGCAGAAACTTCACACTTTGCTGAGCTGGAATACACCTCCAGAGCGACTGGTCGTCCACTATGGAGCTCGGCTCTTAGATCCATCCTCTTTGGATCTACCTGCTTATGTGAACGGACATTCAGTCAGATTTTGATGCATTTATCAAAGCCCAAGAAGATGAACTAAATTTTCCTCACCGAACAAGAAAATATGAACCTAAAAGCATTAAAAGCACTTATTACTTCAGTCTAATGCCATTTTGCAAAAACAGTTGTTGTATTTGTCCTGATGCATCTCAGCAATCCAGGTAAAAAAAATCAAAAAGAAAAAAATTGTATAGGTCTTCTGGACGGGTTCTTCTCTAATGAAACGTTTCGTCTCTCCTCCAAGAGACTTCTTCAGTCTGAGAGTTTCAGGCAAAATTCAGGCTTTTAAGCACTGCCTCCATGTGACTGATACTCACGCCTTTAGGTGTCAACGACAGCCACGTGATGTGAGTATCAGTCACATGGAGGCAGTGCTTAAAAGCCTGAATTTTGCCTGAAACTCTCAGACTGAAGAAGTCTCTTGGAGGAGAGACGAAACGTTTCATTAGAGAAGAACCCGTCCAGAAGACCTATACAATTTTTTTCTTTTTGATTTTTTTTACCTGGATTGCTGAGATGCATCAGGACATCACAATATGTATTTTTATTCTAATCTGAATCAGTATTGTGTGAAATTCAGTGTATTTTGTAATGGAATGAACAAATTTGTAACATCTATTCAAAATAAACCTGTTATTCTTTAATATTTTTTAAAGAAACTATCATCAGTGAAATCCTCAAATAATGCCCTGTTTCTGCTAATCGTTGTCTTTTTTAACACAATATAAAATATCAGTTATAC
>NW_013952570.1:245777-254583 GCF_001266775.1 Austrofundulus limnaeus | reverse complement strand
GTATAACTGATATTTTATATTGTGTTAAAAAAGACAACGATTAGCAGAAACAGGGCATTATTTGAGGATTTCACTGATGATAGTTTCTTTAAAAAATATTAAAGAATAACAGGTTTATTTTGAATAGATGTTACAAATTTGTTCATTCCATTACAAAATACACTGAATTTCACACAATACTGATTCAGATTAGAATAAAAATACATATTGTGATGTCCTGATGCATCTCAGCAATCCAGGTAAAAAAAATCAAAAAGAAAAAAATTGTATAGGTCTTCTGGACGGGTTCTTCTCTAATGAAACGTTTCGTCTCTCCTCCAAGAGACTTCTTCAGTCTGAGAGTTTCAGGCAAAATTCAGGCTTTTAAGCACTGCCTCCATGTGACTGATACTCACATCACGTGGCTGTCGTTGACACCTAAAGGCGTGAGTATCAGTCACATGGAGGCAGTGCTTAAAAGCCTGAATTTTGCCTGAAACTCTCAGACTGAAGAAGTCTCTTGGAGGAGAGACGAAACGTTTCATTAGAGAAGAACCCGTCCAGAAGACCTATACAATTTTTTTCTTTTTGAGTTGTTGTATTTGTTTGTGAAGACTGACTTGTTAAAAATAAAATGAAACAACTGTAGCCTATGATTTTATTTGTTTTTACTGTTTGTATAGGAATGTTTTCCTTTATCACCTACATCACAATTTCATATTTACAGCATATCCTTGTCCTAATTATCAGTAGAGGCTAATCAAAATGCATAATTTACTGCTCTTTACAATGAGTTAGCATACATATAATGTTAGCATGTCAGCATCTAACATAGCTCAAGTTTCTCATGTGGCCCACATTAAAAATTAATTGCCCACCCAGAACCTCTGACCACCAAGTCGGGACGGGAACTGTAGTGGTGAGAGACCTCGAGCTAGATGGACTTTAACACTATTGTAGAACACTAGCAAATAAAACTTTTATTTTAATTGACTTCATCACTGCCCATTCTTTGCATTTTTTCTGACAAAAACTTGTAGGAATTTCAATGTGTCAAACTCTTTTTTTTATTATTATTTTACTGAGATTAGAGGCTGTTTTTGAGAAGTACAGCCTGTTGTTGAGCATGAACATAATTTCAGTGTTTTTAATGAGAAATGACAGGAACCACTCACTGTGACACACTAACAACAAAGAACATTTTGCCGTAAAAAAAGTCTCAGGTCAACATAGGTCATGGTTTGCTAGTGTAAGCTTAATTAGCCCTGTATGAGCTAAAAACAAATTTTAATGACCCTCGGCTGCTGCAGCATAAAAAGAGGCTTTGAGTATAAAATAACTCACAGCTGAAATGACCTGAAATACATGTCTGTTCTAATTTAAATATTCTCACAGATATATGCTGTGATAAACGGTGCTTCTGGACTTGAGTTTACAGATCCTACTCTGTCTTTTTAAAATCTTCTCCACTCATCTTTACTTTTCAAAAATACGAGCTATTAAAGAATCTGCAACATGTCAACGTGAAGTCATGACTAATGCCAGAGATCAGGATCCAGACCTGTCCTCTCTTTTATCTTTGTTAATATCGGCACCCTACAACCTTTAAAGTGTTGGTAAAAACCCAAAGTTGCTCCAAAAGACTCAGCAGATAAGAAGAACAAAGTGAAGGGAACAGGATCTGAGGAGGAAATAAACAACCATGTGCTTTTTTTCTCTCTCTCTTTCTCTTTTAGCAATTGATAAAAATCCATCAGGGGGCGCTGTTGTTCTTCCAAATCTCAGTCAGGTGGAGAAGAAAGTACCTGTCACTGAAGTTATCGCTGCCATATGGGTCACAAAAGTTTTTTCTTTCTTTTTTTTTTTTTAAAAAAAGATGAACACTGAACAGTGATGGGCAGAGAAAAGAATAAAAGACAAAAAAAAATCATGCAGAAGTATTAGACTGGAAAAAATAGTTGTTCTTGAAATAAGCATTTAAAAAAGGGGGTTTATTAGAAAGGGAGGGTCTGAGCCTGAGTGCTTACAATTCAAAGCTGCTTTAAAATGATTACATATTCTGTACAAGAGCTGCCAATTTCACACGTTCACAAAACTCTCTGTTGATGTATCATCCCTGTCACTCTTTGCTTCAATAAAGTAGCATATTCTACCATGCTGATGAAAATAACTGGGGCTGGTTTTACGAGCTTAGAAAGGCTGCTGAAATTGTAAACGATCCTGATATTCATGGTAATGTTATTTGACAAAGTGTTATTCCATTTGATATCACAGTGCAGGATTCATCTGCAGGATTTGCTTTAATAAATTTTACTTCAAACATCAAGCTGTTCTCTTTCCTTTACTTAAATCTCAGAATAAAAAGAATACCATAAATTAAATATATATTTTTTAATTACAAACCTTTTATATCCAGAAATGCTTCACGAAGAGCTGTTTGGGATAACAGAGTTTGATGGCCGACAACAGAACAAACGCTAAGCCCAACAGAACTACTTAACAAGATCCGCTTCACATCACGTCCACCTGAACCAGAGAGCATCTAACAACCCGCTAAGGTCCAGCATAAAACAGGAGCCTGACATCAAAACAAAAACTTCAAAACCTAAAGATGATCAGTACATTCCCTTTTCGTTCACTCCTCAAAATGAGTTAAAAATCCTTCCTGTTCACAAAACAAACAAATCCAAGACAAAAGAAAAAAAAGTCATTCTTTTCTGGAAAACCCAAACTAAAAGACAAGCTTTGGAATGTTTTTAATTATTTTCTTTCTGCATTTTATTTAAATTTGTATTCACCTTGTAACACACTGAAGTTTAATGAAGCAGAATCTGACATTTCTCGACTAACACAAGTAATTAAAAGCTCAGCATTTGTTGAAGGATTGTCTAAAACATTTTGTGAATAACTGACTGAATTTACAATGGAAATCACAGACATAGCATATCTCAGAAATCACAATGGCAGAGCACCAAGTGAGGGCAAGACCAGAGTACAAATGGATGTGGGAAGAGAGGAGATGAGAAGAGGCAGTTGGCTAAATGATAATAGGGAGCAGGTGTAGGTGAGCCTGGCAGGACTAAGGAGTAGAGACACACTCAAGAAAAGTAAAGGTAGTGATGCACACAGAAGATACATAAAGTAAACATCACAAAGAATGAACAAGAACCCCCCCCCCAAAAAAAAAATCTAACAAAATGTCCATTTTAAGCACACTTATCACTACTAATATAATAGATCTTCATGTATAAACATTAAATTATGAATAAAATAGATGTTTAGTTTCAATGATGAAACATCTAGGCCTACTTTAAAAAAGTATGAAACCAACGCAAAAGTCCTAGAACTCTGAACAGTGACAGGAAGCTCTCATTTGGATTTTTAAGTACTCTGGATCGTGTGATGATTTCTGAAGTGCTGTTCTGTTAAATAATTCTTAAATGTTTGTACCGTTTCAGCCACAACGTTAGTTATAGAGCATGGAGTGTAGAAAAAGAGGCAAAAACCTCCCATTAGGCTAGCCTAATAGTTTACCAAATGTGGGTCTGGCACTTTTTGTTTTTCAAGCTTCTTAAACCAGTCTTTTTCAAAAAGGACATACAAGTGTGAAAGAATGCTTAATTTGCTAATATTAAGTGTGATAGCAGAGTTTGTTTCCCAGCTGTTTCATTTGTAAGTGTGTCTAACCCTAGCCTGACTCTGACCCGAATGTGTCCTGCTTAGCACTACAGATTTTGCTTTGAATTCTGATAATAGGATTTGAATAGATTTCTGACTGGATCCAGGCCCGTTGCAACAGAGCAGGGAAACCAAGCAATTTTCTAGGGCCTTAAGCTGACCTTGGACCCCCAGACAACAACTGGTTATATCTTAAATATAATGACAAACTGTGTGAGAGTGCATTTAAATTCTGTGGTGACCATTAAAGGAAAGTGCAATGACACTGCTATTGGAATTCCCCTCAATGGGGCCCCCTCCCACTGACTTAGCATACACACGGTCCACCATGAGTCAAAAGAGGCTCATAAAAACGGCACTTGTCAATTGAGTGGAATGTTTGCAGGTCTTTGGACATGGAAGACATGGAGGAGGTGGGAGGAAAACACCAAGTCCCTTTTGCCCCCAAAAATATCTGTTTTGTCTGTGACTGAACCCAGAATGGAGAAACAAGAAGGGCTCAAAGCAAAAGTAAAACAAGGAGCTAGCATGGTAGCCAAAGCATACAAGCAACAAGGAGTTATCGAGAAACACACTGGGAGGATGAGACAATACAGAACTGATGAGAAGTGACAGGAGACTGAGAGCAGGGACTGATGAGAGTGTTAGAGTCAGCTGGCCTGATAGGGAGTGGCAACAGGTGGTGTGTGGTTAACTGATTGGAAGAGGCACAGATAGGTTTACAGAGGGAACCTTTTTTACATGCATTTTGAAGTATCGCATAATAAAAGGTTGATTGAAATGGCAAAAAAAAAAAAAAAAAAACCTTTAATTTTGCAAAAAAAGTTTTTACGCTTGCTTGGTGGTTTTTTTTGATTTTCCGAAAAAGAGTTAAAGACACAATGTGTACGATTTGTTGTTTTCAGCGACATCTAGTGGTTGAGTGGTTGAATCATCCTCCCTGGTCCTCCCCCCACCCCCATCCCCCGCTTCCAAACACAAAGGAGTTGCTACGGTGTCTTTCAGGTGTCAAAAACCTTTGATAATTCAAACCGCGATGTCTACCAGCAGCTTCAGGTCTAGTGATGTTTCAAGTGGTAAGATTATGAGCTTTAATAAGTAAAAACTAAAACCGTTTTTGATGCCGCCACTGCAGTTTGTCCTTCATGAGCCTTCGTAGACAAGATGGCGGTGCAAGATGGCGGCTGCCTGTAGTGGCGACCCACGACCATGGAGATATAAACAGCTTTTTATAAGGTAAAAATAATAAAACAAGGTCTTTGTCTGCAATGATTAGACATGTTTTTTTATTATTGTCATTAGTGATTATCTCAATTTCGGCTAAAAGAATTGACAAAATCCTACACACTGTGCCTTTAAAGGGCCAATATCATGTAAAATCAACTTTTTTGAGTTTTATATCATGTTATAATGTTACACTCTCATGAAAAAACATGCCCAAAGCCTTGCTTTGACTCATTCATGCATGTTTGAGAAATTCTGCAGCGCTTTTAGGCAGCCATGCTGAGACACCTCTGGGGGCCAGAAACGCCCCTGGGACGTGTCTTTAAGCCAAACTTCCTCATGGCAGAGCGCCCACCCTCCCCCTCCCCACACACTCCTCCCATGACTCCTGCAGGGTCTAAACTGAAAGTGAAACTGAAACTGTCTGCTGTGCTCTTTTCAGATTCAAAATATCTTTGAGGAAATGTATTTTCAGATGCCAAGTAAACTGCATCATAGCAGCCCCCCCCCACCCCACGAGCGCCAAACCCCCTGCACTGAAATGGGTGAGACAGAAGTGGAAGGTGGTTCTTAAAGAGACAGAGGCCAATTTCAAGGCGTTTAGAAGAGGAAGTGATGAGAAGATAAGTTTATTTTCTATTTAAACATAAAACAGCATTTTAATAACAGCTAAAGGTGACATAGATACTTTATTATGGTATAGTATTTAAATGTATGCCTGAGAAACACATAATATCGCCCCTTTAATGCACAAAAGGGGATATGGAAACCCATTTGCTCAATAAGCAAACATTTATCTCACATGATTGATCAGCTGTTCCTGCTCTCTTCGTCTTCCCGGATATCCCTGTAATGTGAAGAGATCTGCATTTCTTTCTTTACGTCACCTGACAGCATGTAACACCGCCAGAACTAATTGATATGACAGAACAATTACAACTTGCCTGATAGCAACACATTCCTGAAAACTTCTCTCTATTGTCCCGAGATGTGGGGTCCCTGCCAGTTTGCGACCTCTACTTCCTGTTTATCACAGTCACGAGTAACGTCAATGTCCAACAGAATTACATTTAAGCAGTAGATGGAAACATTAATTCACTTTTTTTTGCAACTTTTTAAAAGTTCAAAATGTGAAATAAAATCGAATAGAAACAGCTATTGAGAAATAGAAACACAAGAGTTAACAAACAAGCAAAGGAACATAAAACACAAAGAACCAATAAAAGAGAATCCAGAAACGGACAAACTGCCTTGAAATGGCCCTGATTGGATCTAATCTGTCATTTGGACTGGAGTTATGATATTGCCTTTTGGACTTTGGAATCCATTGCCTGGAACTAACACCTCTCATTCTACTCTCTTCAGGTGCTATCGCTGTCCACCTTCCTCTAACAGCAACCATCAGCTTCACTGCGTCCTATACTCCCTTACATCCATACTCACCAGATTTCAGATTCTTTGGTCCGTTTCTGCTTACAATCTGTACTGACCTCAGTCACCCCTGACTCAGTCCTCATCAGAGATCTGTAGATAATTTCCACCAGGCTGAAATCCTCCTCAGTGCAGTATATTACATGCACTTCACAGTGTAGGGTCTGTTTATCTGCTTGACCTTTAATAGTCGATCCATCAACACCCTGTAATTTCTAAATGTCAACATAATTGCAGTGCCCCCAAACCCTGCGCCACGCCTGAACATCATTAGAACTTTTTCATTGATCATCACATTCATTACGTACAATTTGTAAATAACACAATCTATTCTCATGAACGTGGGGGAATTTGACACCATCTGTGTCTCCAGAAGGCTTCTCCCGGCTTGAAGATCACCGTTGCTCCATTAGCAGTCACTGCTCTCACCTAGAGTTGTCCTGTGAGTGCCTGCTTCAGCGCCGCCTTGTGTCGTCGCCCTCTGCTTTCCATCAATTATGCCTCTGTGTCTCACTGCAACTCTGTTGAATCTGGTGCCATCAGCCAGCTCAATGCAATGTGTCTTGGGTTGGATGTCTTTGTCAAATTCCTTGAATTTTGCCAAACTGATGAAATGTGAAGTTGTTCCTGTGCCAGTCATCTGACCTCAGACCTTCATACAGCTGCCTATCTGGGCTTCTTGGTCTCTGTCACTGTACTCCTCGCTGCTTAGAAATTCTCTGTGCATCATCATACTGTACTTTCCATCTGCAGGTTGTATCCCAGTATATATTTTTTGTAGAAATTACACATTTGCTTGCAGTGATAAGCTTTGGCTTCATGATCGTCTAAATCTAAATTTATACTTTCAGCTCCTTAGTCACATGTCTGGAGTATGTTTCATGATCTAATGAAAGGTATTGTTTTCTATTAAACTCAGTAAAAGTCATTGCATCTTTTGCACAACACTGCAGGACNCCCCCCCCACAACCTTCTCACAATCCCATTTCTGTCTGCATATACAGTGATATTACCAGCATATTACGACAAAAACAATTTTAAAGGCAGATAACTCAATCAAATTTATTAAAAAACTGCAGGTTAAGTAATTTTGTACTGATGAAAGGATTAACTGTGATGTATTACTTAAATGTCATCCTTTCAATTTAAGGACACAACTGCAAAATCACCCTTCCTGTGTCAACCTTTATCACTGAGCATCAGTGGGCACGTTATGAAGGTTTTATGTTTAAAAAGGCAATTTATGAACTTTCTTGTAGCTAAAAATACTTGAACATTAAAAACCATGACTGAATATATAAAAAAGACAAACTGGGCAAACAAAATCAATGAAATCTATGTAAAACTGTCATTTATATTTTATTGATCATTAAATTCATTACAGCTTTTATAAAGCCTGGTTTCAAATATAAACAATTTAGTTCATTAAAGTCCCCAAACGGCCTGTTTTTAATGTAAATATGGTATATTACTTATCTATGATGAACTAAAAACTAATTCCTTCAGAGAGAGAACACTAAGGGCTGTAAACCGAGACACACATTGGCTACACTTTTGTTTAAACAAATATACCTCTTTTAGTGTTCATATTGTTTAATTCCAAGAATAAAGCAACAGAAACAACCAATTATACCGAGACAGGCTGCACTCCTGCGCAGCGGCGGCGTATCAACTTTTTGCACAACACCTGTCTCATTTTCTCTCAGTAACTCTCAGTGAACACACACCTGTTAGTAGATGTTGTTGACCGGGTCAGTGATATAAAAGTCATCAGAAATCTTTCTGCCTGCTCCTCTCTGCTCTGGCAATTATCACCCGCTGCAGTCCTGTAAGCTACTGTTCAGCTAACTTTAGCATCCACCCGCGTGGCTCGTCTTTCTCAGGTGGACGAATCAATAAACATTCTTCTGCAGGTTTTCTACTCTGAATATTTAAAAAAAAACAGCTGTCAAACTTATTCTAACAAAAAATAATAAAATTTAAAATAAATAAATAAATAAATAATTAAAACATTTTGAACGCCACTCTAACTTCTGGTGGATCTGAATCAGAGGCTGTGTCCAAATTCAGGGGCTGGGTCGTTCAAAGGACCCAGCCTACCCAGCTGAGTCCTTGGTCAACCACCAAGACTTTTGCACGGTCTGGCCTTCTGTTTGTAGGGGTCATCCCGAGGGGGAATAAATATTTCCTCCTGTCTTTGACCCTGGTCTCAGAAGACCTCCTTCAAAAGAGACATTTTATTTTCTTTAATCAAGATAATAAACAAAATAATAATGTTCTTTATATTTTTGATTTATATTTTCTTTCAACTAAGAGTTACTGTAATTTGATAAATCAAGAAATTATATCAAATTTACATAATGAAAAGGATGACAATCCACCTTCTTGCATTATAATTAAGAAAAAAACACACAAAAGAATATTGTTCCAATGTTTCTTTATTTGTTTTATGCAAATCCTTGTTTTAATCAACTGTTATTTGACAATTATGTGA
>NW_013952570.1:240447-245767 GCF_001266775.1 Austrofundulus limnaeus | reverse complement strand
AGTATATTATAGGTATTTGTGCTTGAATCATAGACAAATATCTTAAGATTTATTCCCGCCCTCACTCTGGCTTATGTCCTGTTGCCTAGTAAGCGTGACAACACTAAACAGATGCACAAATAGATCAAAATTACCAAAATATCAACATATTAGTATTTTTAATATCACAAAACACAATTAACTTAAAGGCAATATTTGAAGACCTTATGGGACCTGCCATCTGTGCTCGTTTATTTAGCTATACCAACTTGTTTGATTTCAGGCAATACTATTAATAATATTAAAAACATGTCTATACAAATGGCAAAAGCATTAACAACACAACCGCTTCAAACTTTTAATTTTTATATGGCAATATTTTTTATTTAAAACTGTACTCCTTTCTCTTGCTTCGTCCACCATTACGAGCAGAAAAAAAATCCGGTCGACTTGCAATGCATTATGGGATATGATGGGCCGAGAAGGATCTATCGTCCATTGTCCCTCAAATCGGGGCAAAACGAGGATGCATTTGTCCTCTGATTCAGCCGAATCAGAGGAGTTTTCATATTTGGACAGCCTCCGGTGCAACACTGACGTAAGCGGCCAAGGACGCAGTCCCTGAATTTGAACACAGTGATAGTTATATCCAAGTTTTTAGCTGAGTTTTTAGCTGATATCCAGCTACCTCAGAAAAGTTTGAAAATAATTTGAACATAGGGACATGTTAAACTATAGTGTGTCCTCCAATTAGCTTTACAGTTTCTTCATTCTTGTAATCAGATGTCTTTTTAAAGGGTGACTAGAATATGGCAGGCCATTTTAACATAAAATCTGCATCTTCTGATTATCTGTAATTACATTTTAGATATCTAAAAATGAGTTTTGACTAGTACCAACTACATTTTGACTATCCTGAATGGTAATCTAAGACACCTGCATTAATTCTGACTAGTCAGAAGACAAATTCAAGATTTCTTAAAAGGAATTTTGACTAGAGTCAAAATGTAATTCAAGATATCTGATGGGTCACACATATGTAATTACAATTCAAGATATCTCAAGTGTAATTATGAGGAGTAAAATTTAAATTTTACGTATTTGAAATTAGAAATTGCACATAAGCCCACCTGCTATCACTGAGCCGTGCAGAGTGCTGTAACGTGTCTGTTGCAGTACACACACCTTGAGGCACTGCCCAGCACCTGACAAAATCATGAAGACAAATTGTCAATGAAGGGATTTATTTCAAACTGCACGTAAAAAAACAACTCCGTTCAAAACAATGAAAAATATGACAAATAAAAAGCAAATGCGCAGACTAACAAAGTTCAAGATAAAGAAGTAAAACAAGCAGAATAAAGTCCCATCCATCTCATGTCATTTTTATTTCACTCTAACAAAACAAATCTTTAAAATTATTCAAAACAGACTCATGTAAATGTTATTTGAAAAGAACACAATGGCAAACAAGATAAGCAAAATAAACTCAATTGCCTTTTAATTTATCCAAACAAAAAATGAAGTCCAGAAATGGTTTCTGTAATCTTAAATCCATCACAATCTTTACAACAAAAATCACCCAGCATTATAACTTAACTCATAATTAACTTATTTGAAAAATATTTTTCTACTTCAAATACTGATTTCTTAATTTTCAACTCATTATTAAAACCATTTCACAATATATCTCCAAGAACAGAAACATTTCATCACAGATACATATTTAAAAGAACACAATCAGGAAGAGGTGGGCTCAGACATTTTCTCTCAGACACAGCCTGCACTTTGAAAGAGTTACTTCATAAGATACTGTTTTCTTTACTACGTGAATGTTTCCAGACTTTATCTTTTTGAGAATGAACTGGCTGTTTAAAAAAATATACTTATCATCCCTCTTATCACCAAACCTCATCACAGGCAGAAATAAAATGCCTCTGAGGCAACAGATTTTTTTAAAAGAGCAATTTCTTTTAATAGCAACACTGAAGAAGAAGAGCAACTGGCTTCACTGCCTTTCTTTTATACTGCAGCAGAGTGGGACTGACCGGGACACTCCATAAGTTCAGAGACATAAAGATTCAGTGCTGATTTCACATCTATCCTTCATGAAAATAAAACTGACTCTCGGCTCGGCACGAAAACTGTCTGAAAAACTTTAAAGGAAACCACGTTTTCTGTTACAAACCAAGACAGGTGTGAACAAAAACCCTTATTTTGCCACATACGCTGTTATAACCAAAATTACATCAAATTCTGTCATGAATATGACATATATGTAATGTTTACAGGGTATTCCAGTTACCGGTACATGCTTTGTAGTTGAAACGACACTTGTGAACAAGACACCAATATGCAGGCTGACGATTACCTCCAGTGCCATTAAGCAGCTAGGTGCAGATGAAGGTATGTAAAGCTGCATTATGTAATAACTCTGTAATATGTAATAATGTAATAAAATCTGACTTCAAAATGTAGTAAAACCACATTTAAACCATATTATATAACAGAAGTCTTAAATGCATTTTGACATATTTTCATTACTATTTGTTTGACATATTTGACCAAAGTTTCAAAGATTTAAATACGTAGTATCTGCAAAGTGATCGTTATTGCAAGTGTATTGATTAGAGATGTGACGTTCACAAACGATCCAGATATTTTGAACAGCTCTTGGTGCAACATACCAACATGCTGAAAAATGAATCAACATCAGAAAAGAATGAAGTGTATCGTACCAGTTTCACTGGCATAACATAGCATGAGGTTGTGTAACGTTGTTGGGTCACTGCAGTGGTTATTTTGTTATTAAGACATGAATGTGAGGTTTATGTGACTTTTCAAAATCCCAAGTCACAGACACAAATGTGTAGCCTGGAAAAAAATAGTCCTTGTTCTACGCTTTGCTTCATACAGCGGGTCTGGACTCTCGGCTATTGAGAAACAATTTCTTGCGACGTGCATAGTGCACCAGCTTGACCATGAAGGACGCTAAGCTAAGACGCTAACAGGAAATTGCATGCACTGTAAACAACCATCCTCTACTGGGAAGAGAGAAGTAACGAGCTGAACGAGATGGCTGTAAATGAGTGCTGCAGGCTTTGTGAAACAAATTAAATTTAGTTTGGAAGCCTTTTCAACATGGAATGAATGATTTCATTTATGTCCTCCCCTGCCATTATTAAATCACAAGCAGACAGCGCATAAAATCAGCGTCATCTTTCACAACTCCGCATTCTGTTACTGACTGACTCGGCTGAAGTTCTACCGTAGAAATACAAGTCAATGGGAAAAAGCCCAGATGGAGCAGAGATGGGAGATTAGAACTGAGTGGAATTGAATATGGCTAGGCTAACAAATGTGTGATGGAGGTACTTAAAATAAAGTGTTTGTTTTTTTAGGTGGCAGAACAACATGTAAAACTGACACCATCTCTTTGGATTATTTTCTTTTCACACACCTGTTAGAAAACACATCTGTTGATCAGCGTCTGCCTCCCAACAAACCAGGCTCCTGTTATTCCTGTTTCCCACTGTTAAACTAGCCGAAGGGATCCATTTCCTTGTATATTCAGCAAACAGCCTCCCTCAGCAGTGTGTGTCTGCTGCCTTTTGTACTGCAGAGCCGTTGAGTTTATTAAGCCCCCCTGCTGAATCTCCTACTGCTGGATGCATCAGGGCAGAATTTTAAAAGCACCGAGTGTTCAGGGGAAAAAAAAAACAAAATTAAAAAAAGAAAGAAGTCTGTGGAAATGTAGCATTTGCTTTGTTTTAGTTTATTTATCATCCTCTTTTTGTTGTTGTTGCACACAGATTGTTCACAAATCTGTTCTTTATGCCGTAGCTAATAGTGCAGGTGGTTAACGGTAATGCCAGTGCCTTTTTTAATTTCAGCATTAAAACAATAGTTTTTGGATTGCGAGCCCCTGAAAATGGACATTTCCTGCAGGTATAATAACTAGCTGGAGCTTAGTGGAGGGGTTTGTTTTGCTTGGTGTTATCTGAAGATGATTTGATGAAAGTAAACAGTAGACAGCTGGGTAAAACAGAAGTGGCTTTTGACGTGGCAATGCTGCAGATTTATTGGTACGTCAGCTGCTGCCGTTGGCTACAGACGTTTAATGAATGGAAGTTAAAGCGTTTCATGCAACACAAAACCTGAATGACAGCAGGAATGGCTCAAATTAATACATTGATCAATGGAGATGCTTTCACTTGTGTTCCTGCTCAGATCACAACAAACCATTTGGACACAAGCTGGAAACTGTTTCAGTAATGCCCACTGCTGAATGCAAAATCAGAGGGTTACTGTTTTTACCCATGTCTCTGTGTGTGTGCTTATCAGTCAAAGTTCTGAGTTTTGCTGATGAAGTGTCTGACCTCGCAGAGAAGATTTTGCAAATAATAGCTGAGTATCCAACTTTGAAGACCCTCATCATTCATACAGGAAGTGATGAAGTTATGAACCGACAGTCAGAAATCCTGAAGAAGGATTTTATTCTGCTGCTGAATGCAGTTAAAAATCTCAACATGRATGTGTTCCTCAGTGGGCCAGTTCCTACAGCGAGAGGAGGGTCCGAGAGGTTCAGCAGACTGTTGGCCCTTAATGGCTTTTTGGAAAAGCTCTGTACTGACCACTCTGTGAGTTTTGTGGATAACTTTGATCTCTTTTGGGAGAGAAAACATCTCTTCAGGTCTGATGGGCTGACTGAATCAAACTGGAGCACAACTTCTGGTTTCCAAAATGAGGTATTACCTGAATCAAGTTTCGGCTGGAAACAAACAACAGGAAAAACCGCAACAGCTGACGTCTGAAGGACAGCTGGAGAAAATTGAGATATCGATGGAACACAGCGTGCCAGTTACTGATAAGAAGACTGCTTCAGAATCAGAACCAGAGAGAGAGGAGTTACTTCAAGCTGCAGAACCGGAAGAACAACTGGATTCATCAGCATCACAAACAGAGGATCTCCTGGACTCTGAGACCCCAACAGGACAGCAAGTGGCATGCCCCCTTCCTGGATTTTACTAACAACATGGAAGAACCTGCGGAGATTAAGATCCAACAAACACCACACCCAAACCCACGTAACTCTCCTCTTCCAGCCTCTCGCACCTGCCTCTACAAAAAGATTCAAAGAGCCCCACCACCACCTCTAACCCTTCCACACATCAAAACAGACAAGCTTGTTTGTGTTCAAGATCATCCAAAGACTTTTGTGTGATAACTGTGTTTCAGGGTTAGTAATTACTGTGGGAGGAATAAAAACTGAATTACTGGGGTTGGGATTTCAGAAAAGTACAAATACTTGGGTTTGTGTTGACATATATATATATATATA
>NW_013952570.1:237080-238567 GCF_001266775.1 Austrofundulus limnaeus | reverse complement strand
ATTTGAAATATATGAGTTTGTATGTAATGTATGAATATAATATACAAGTTTCACTTTTTAAATGGAATTACTGAAATAAATCTACTTTTTCATGATATTCTAATTTTATGACTAGCACCTGTATATACTGTATATGCCTCTTGAGTGAGTGACACAGTGGAGAGACAGTGACAGAGGCAGAGGCACAGAGACAGGGCAGGTTGTTCTCTGTGTTTCCTGTTGTTGCAATAAAACTCAGCTGATCATCCCATGGACTACCTTCATTCTTGGACCACGTATTTCTGTCTTTGTTAAATAAATATTGCCATAACAAGCAAAATATTGCATTCATCACAAATATATTTTAATAAAACATATAGAAAGTACAGGTAATATTGGATAATCTACAAATGATTACCTCCAGGAGTTTTCCCAATTAAAGATTGCCGCCACAGATTCAGATTCAGATTATCTTTATTGTTATTCAAACATAACATCAGGGATGTAATGTAGAATGGAATAGTAATTAAGAACACCCACTTGAGAAAAACACATATGACAAAACATGGGGGAACAATTGAACAGGTCATGCGGCAACCAGCAGGGGTCGCGCTACCTTTAACAGCTGGAAATACACAATAGGAAAGTTGAGTTAAAAAAGTTGCTCTGATCCTATGTTTACATCAGAAACATAGGATCATATTCACAAAAAAGGACTTGCGATAGGGCAAGACAGCCTGGGCAGGGAGGGAGCTTAGGTTAGATAACACATGAGATGGGGCAGGGATCAGTGGAGTCAGTGACGTTGAGGGTGGGTCTTCGTATTAGGACTGACCATAGCCCCCCAGAGTCCAGAGTCACATGATGTTATTGTCTCTAGTTCGGCTCGCCAGAGTTCAGAGTCTCCTCATCCTCGGCCTTGAGTTCGCAGGCCAGGTCCAACACGGGGGATGGGGGTGGGAGGGAATCAAGTCCTTGTAAAACAAGAAATACTTCCGAACTGTAAGTTTTATGGTGGCCTCAGCCTACCCAATTTTCAATTTTATTACTGGGCAGCTAACATAATTAAAATTGCTTTCTGGTCTAACTCAGTTGATATAACCTGGTGTCAACTAGAAACACGTTCATGTCCCTCAGCCTCACTTTTGGCATTACTTACAGGCCCAGCCTCTGTAAATCCCTCTGGCCAAACCAATAACCTCATAGTTATAGATACTTTGAGAATATGGTTTCAGTTTAGAAAACATACCCATTGTTTACACCCGCTATTACTGACCTGACCTTCTCCCTATGGCAGGATAAGGGACTAAAATGTTTCAAGGATTTATATAAGGACGGGTTGTTTTGCTCATTCACTGATGGCTTCTGAATTTGATCTCCCACAATCCCATTTGTTTAGATATTTTCAGATAAGGGCCTGTGCAAAATTTTCATTTCCCAATTTTCCTTACCAGCCACCTGTACAGCCCTGGGATGAACTTATACAATAACAGTAAATAAAATAAAAA
>NW_013952570.1:232910-237017 GCF_001266775.1 Austrofundulus limnaeus | reverse complement strand
AATATATGATTGAAATGAAAAGTAAAATGAAGCAATTATGAGAATGTTAAATTAATAAGGTTGAAAATGATATAATATTGATTTATGTTGCACTGTATAGTCAAATAAATAAATTACACTCTTATTTGTTGATGTTTTTATGAAATAATTGCCACATTATTAYTTAATTACTAATTTATCAAGCCATTTATTTCTTTTATCAAGCCGTTTAATTATTTCTACATGTATTTCCAGTTATGGCAGATATACAGTAGTCCTCCATATTATGCCAATACAATTAGTAAAATATCCCACAAACCACTAAAATATTTGTCATGAAACTAACAGAACAAAAACTTTGGCTGTACATCTTCTTGATTAACTTTGTAGGAGAAACTGGGTGTGAACACAAGTACAGAGGTAAATGTCAGAAGGGGTTGACATGTATGTTATGGTGAAACGCCGATCTAATGTCACATGAATGTCGTAATATGCTGTGTACGTATAAGTAAAACTCAATGTCATAAGCTTGTATAAGTTGTATATAAGCTGGAGACAAATTATGGAAGTTATTCATACTGTAAGTTAAATATTCATTCAACTATACTTAGCACAAAAGTCAGTAAATTAGTGTTCGGTAGATTATTTCTTTGTTGTAACAATGCTTCTTGACAATAAATCTTATAGTGAGCATCTGACTGGCAGAACCTGGGGGTACCAGAAGCTCAAATAAGAGTAAATAAAAACAGCAAAATAAACTGTTTGGCAGGAAAGATTTGACTAATTTTTCACACGAACAACCCACACACTGAGCTCTACTGCTCATCCTATAAATGCATGTTCCTTACAAATGTGGCACCATTTAAAAGGGAAATGAACAAGTTTTCCAACGGTATAAGATTTATCGCCAAGGATCATTGTTACAACAAAAGAAATAATCTACCAAACACTAATTTACTTACCTTTTGTGCTAAGTTTAGTTAGTATTGCTAACTAAAGTCTCATTTGGATGTATTCATACCATATTACTAACTTAGCCATTATAGTATTCGTCCAAACGAGGCTTTACAAAATTTACATAATGTCGACACAAGTTGCCTAAAGAATTTTAGTGTGATAAGGCCTTTGATTTGTCAACTGAAACCCTTTCTTGAGAAATTAAGCATCAGTTATCCACATTTCAAACTACTGTATAGTTTCAAGCTTCAACAATAATATTTGGCGTTGGCATTAGAACTTCTATCTGAACAAGCACTGAATGCCAGTCGAAATCAAGAAATGTTCACATTAAAGGTCGAACTGAGCCTGCGATGGAGATTTTCTGTCCGATGATAAAGGTTTTGAAGTTTGTTAAAAATCAGTCCATCAGACCTCAAGGATACAGCAAGTTTTTGAACGTTAAACTGAGCCTGAGTCATAACTTATTTGCTAAAAACAAAAGGCCATAAAGGCCGCAGACTGCAGAAAGAAGAGGAGAAGCAAGGCTCTCTGCAGTACTGGCTGCTGGTTTGAGCTGGCAGTGCAGCTCTGAGAGATTTATCCATTCATTTGTTGTGGCTTTGCTTGAATGCACCCAACAACACACCATTTCTATTTTATTCTACTAGTCTTTCACTCTGCAGGGTGGCTCAACAGAGTTATGTCCCCGACGATAACTATCAATCAAAATTATGTCCTGAAAAATGCAGGCAGAGGAAATTTCTTACCAGGATGTCAAGATGGAGCGGGACTTCATGAGAAGTAGGGAGAGAAGAGGAGGGGGTGGGTTTTGTATTTGTGCAAAATAAAACATCATAATTATCATCAAGCTACAACAAAGAGACAGCCGTTGAGACTTTTAGAAGAAAAAAATAATAATTTGTGTCAAACTGATGCATTTTTTTATTCCATGAAATGTGCCATGTTCATCCAGACCTTGTGATGTCAAAAATAGGTAAGCAGGCTTTCTTACTTGCTTAAGCTCTTGTTAAAACAGCACTAGGAGGTTAGAGAACCCACCAAACAGACAGAAGAATCTTATGACGTGGAGGTAGTTGGAGTGAGGCGTGAGATGGCGGATCACTCCTGAAGAGGGAACGGCTAAAAGAAGAAGATTGTTGTAAAGGGTGTTGCACATTTTTTGAGTAATGTTTGGCTATGTTAGTACAAGATAACTATTACTCCCCTCTGAAAGGCAGGTCACCATTCAAGACCTGTGTTTGTCTGTTAGCAAAATATCTCATGAACCACTGGATGGATTGTAATAAAACTTTCACAAAATAATCTTTGACTGAACATCTATAACTGATGACCTTTTATTAGCAGTCTGATTTAAAATGGTCCCCACAACATTTAACCTGTAAGCACACAAAGGCAACAACTCAGGTAATTTTACAGATACTAAGCTAAACTTTTGTGTGGTAGTAGCTGAGAGTCATCCCCAAGACATAGTCCAGACATCTTCAGATTGTGCAAAAGTCACATTCTATCACACATGACGTTATTTTTGAGATGTTACCACAAAATCTAAAACTGTCATTTTTCAAGATAAGATGATGTTAGTTTAGACCTCTGCCATGAAAAAAACCACAGGCAGTATTCATTTCTTCTAAACATGCTTTAATTTCTGTTTTATGTGGTGCCTTTTCACATAGAAACTGTAATTATCTCCAGATGAACATTAGCAAACTACCGGTAACAGGCTGTACAAATACTTTCACAGATAGCTGCAGTGGGATCTTCTTACTCGTTAATGTTAGCTAAAATTTTGTTGAAACCTCTTGTATTTTTAATAAGTCAGCTGCATTTGAATGTTTGAAATCAGGTTTTATGGGAGATGCAGCTTATCACCAGCTTCTAGTATTAATGGAAACATAAAAGGTCAAAAGACAAAAAGAAATAGAAAAAGGGCAAAAAGATGAAAAGATCCCAACAGAAAGAAAGAAAGAAAACGATTCTCACCTAGAGCAGCTGTGCCCATTAGAAAAGGTTTCCCCATCTGACTGAAGTCACCGCTGCTCTGGAGGCCGACCTCAGAGCCCACTGCAAATGTCACAGCTACCTGAGAGACACACACATTCAGTTTCTGTGGAAAGATTCAGATGATAGGCACCCTTTCAAAGTCATAACAAGAAGCAAAATGAAGAGAAACATCAAAGGATCTTTTGTATAGACTGTACAGTGATAGACACCTGAACAGCAGCTGGAAGCTGAAGCTTATTGGGTTCCTCCAGTGTAGGGTTTAAGTCCCACTCCTTCCTGTTCACGAACCAAACAAAAACTAAAAGTACCAAAAGATCGATTCAAAAGCCTTAAAAAATGCTTTAGACCCCTTGAACTTTCCCACATTTTCTCACATTGCTACCACAAACTTCAAAGAGTTTTACTACAATTTTATGGGATAGATCAGTGGTTTCCAACCTGGGGTGTTGTTGTTCATTTCAGTTATTAAAACTCTGTAAAACTCGGTTAATCTTTTTTTCCATTCGCAAGTAAAAGTTTGCATTTATTATTTTGATAAAGGGATAAAGGTCATCTATGGTAGAGATGGGGTGTTGGATTGACTCCCTCCATTCCCTAGGACTCTACGGGTTGTTTACTTTTGTTCTGAAGGGGTTCGTGTAAAACCAGATGTAAAAATGGCTGAAACAGGAAGTGATTTTGAAAGAAGCAAACATCTAAAATAACTTAAGAAAACCTCAACATTTTACAGTTAAATACATTGCCAAACATGTTAAGCTGTTTGTTATTTAAATATTAAATGGTTGTGTAAATGTGTTGTCAACTATCAAGAGAAATGCAGCTGTTCTGTAAAAAGCCTCAAAGGTTTGTTACAGAACATTTGTCATCAATCAGCCTCATGAAAACCAAGAAACAGACCAGACAGGTCAGATATAAAGCTTTTGATAAGGTTAGTAAACAGTGTTCCAAGCTTTGCACATCTTCCGGAACACTGTTTAATTTAATGTCTGAAGATGGAAAGAGTACGGCACGGCTGAGGCTGGAGGCCATGACAACTGTGACACGTTTACTTTGCGCAAAATGTCAGTAAATTTGTGTTTGGTAGTTTGTTTCTTTGTAACATTGGGCCTCATGCAAGAACCGTTCGTACGCACAGATTTGTTCTTAAATTGTGCGTACGAGTGATTT
>NW_013952570.1:229174-232223 GCF_001266775.1 Austrofundulus limnaeus | reverse complement strand
TTTTTTCAGTTTTCGCTGTCATTTTTCATGAATGGACTCTTCCTGATATCTGAGGCAGGATACATAGCCTTATATGGTGTATTTGGGGTGGTAATTATGTTAATCTCCTCTCGCGTGCACGAGCAGCTGAATAGAACAGATGTAAATTACGCAGCTCATTTACACACTTTTCCTGAAGATAGAAGTGTTTGTTGAATCTGACGTGACATGTTCGTACGAACCCTTTGTACGAACAAAAGTAAGAGAAATTTAGGATACGAATACGAACATGTTCTTGCATGAGGCCCAATGATTCTTGGCAATACATTTTATACGGACGGAAAGCCTGTGAATTTCTCTTTTAAATGATGCAACATTTGTAAGGAACATGCATGTTGTGGGATGAGCAGTAGAGCTGAGTATGTGGGTTGCACACATGAAAAATTAGCCAAGTCGTCTCTGTCAAACAGCTGATTTTGTTGTTATTGACTCTTGTTTTTAGCTTCTGTACATCCAGGTACTGCCAATAAGGTTCCTGCTATAAGATGTATTGTCAAGAATCATTGTTACGACAAAGAAGTAATCTACTAAACACTAATTTTATTATTTGGATTAACATGTTCATAATGCATGCCGACTGAATCCCTCTGCACTTTTGCCACCTAGTGGCCAACAATCACAGCTCAGTCAGATGCTGGCTCAAGGATGGGAGGATTTTGTTCTGCAGTCTTTGCAGGTCCTTGTATTTGTTCATGTGCAGATTCTGGTTCCAGTACACACGACGACAGCACCTTAAAGCAGGATATTTTGGCATTTCTTTATTAAGGAATAAATCATGCCAGGTCAAACCATGTTAATTTATTATCTCTGTTTTTGAGGGAACAAACTGCACTAAATACATATCTTATCTTATCTTATACATATCTATCACTTAGCTATCACACAACACTCAAAGACTCTTGCATCATTTAAAGACACATCAGATTGTGATCTTCTTGGAGAAGTTGGGAATACAAAAAAGGGCTGCGGTAACTTTTATGTTTCAGTGCAACAATGATTTTTTTTAGTTTTCCCTCCTGAAGACAAGAATCAATGCATATTTCATAGAGACAAATAAGAAAGGTAGGTGAAAAAAAAACAAGACAAAAAAAACAGGCTTGATATAAAAATACAGACAGAAGAGAGAGGACTAGGACAAAAAAAGTACATTTAGAACAAAATGCCAGGAGAGGATTGAGGAGCGAGGCAGGAGGAAAGATTTGAAATAATTTAAAGAAAAAGTTCATTACATCAAGGGATGCTGGGCCTTTATGAGGGGTTAGATTAATAAGACAAAGAATGGTGCCAGCTACCTCACACAAAAACACACCTGACTGCACTCTCCTCCAAGTCATTTGACCAGGCTGCACCAGGCTGCAGTTCTCCTGAGCTGTCATGGAAGCCAAAGCATTAAGGGTTCAATGACAACTTTATTAGAGGTGAGGGTCTGGAATTCTAACCAATTATTAAGCCTGAATAAATGTCACACTAATTATTTCTAGAAAGCCATGAAATTGCAGTAGATTCTCCATGAATAATCTCCCGACATTGTTCCACACCTCAGTCCTTGGGATTCATTTAAAACTGAGTGTGTGTTTGGACCCGTGCTGCTCTTTATGTGTGGCTGATCAGTGACGAAAGCTGCTTTCAGACCAGTTTTACACTGAACTAATAGAGCTCCTCTAAAGGTGTGTAAACTTCACTCGAGCTCCTGTTATTTTATAGAGCTGCAGGTTTTTGTGAGGCAATCAGACGTCAGGTCGTCGGGAGCTGCTGGAGCAGCACATGGAGTTGAAAGGAGAGACAAAGAGTGGAAAATTCATTTTCACTCCTACAAGAGGGGGGGGGGGCAGGTGTGATTTTTATTCTTTAATTAGTTGCTGCTATTTCCTAGATAGTACACAGCATGAGGGGAAAACTAAATGTTAACTTCAGTGAAGTACTCATGGAAAACCCAAATCCTGCTCTTCAGTATGAAAACATTATGATAGTCTGGGATGGCACCTCTTTTTTGTACAAAATTTACACTGGGTTGCAAAAGTATTCACTATTGGGGGTTTATTTAATAAAAAACTAACGTTAAAAAGTGCTGTGTGTGTTTTTACTAGATTTGAAGCTTTGAAGGTCTGATATTTATCTTCTAAAGCCACAGTGCCTTGAGTATTCCCACATAGCAAAATTTGTCTGGCCCAGTTTTGGCCCACACAAACAACTGGCCGGAGTATGGCAAAGAATGACGGCCCTTGAACAAGTCTTCTAACTTGTTAAAAAAAGACACACATTTACTACGACTGACTAAATGTGACCCATTAGATCGAAATGAGGATTAAGGAAAACTTGGTCAAAATGAAAAGCTACATTTTGATACCTGTATCATTCTGATATCACAAGCAAGTCTAGAGATATGCCTTAATTTGTCTCAATGGTTTAAATAATATATTAATATTTGGTCTGAATCCTGCAACGGAGTATTAGGGCCACACAACAAGATTTTTTAAAATTACGAGAATAAAGTCATAATATTACAACATTAAAGTCATATGGAAATGAAGTCATAATATTACGAGATTAAAGTCATAATATTCTAAAATTAAAGTCGTAATACTATACCCTTTACATGAAAAAGCATGCTGTTACCACTGCATTCAAATGAGGAATGTTGAGCAACTTGTCAAGTTGTTTTTTAGTATTGCTTAAAATACACAGTTAATCTTTTAGCACATTCGCATCAAATTATCAGTAGCTGGACTTGGAAATTGGGCGAACGACTATATGAGATAAACTGAAGCTGTATTATAATTGATGGATGCATTGACAGATTTAGTCTTCACATAACTAATTTGGATGAATGCATATTAATCTAACAGTGACCCAGGTCATCGCAGACTACTTCATAAACATGGCTGTCCACAGGTGTGAGGAAAATAATGAAAATGAGGAATGAGGAAATGAGGGACAGAAAATGGACATGTCATGTAAAATTATGACTTTTTTTTCCATAATATGGACTTTTTTTCTTGTAATATTACAA